>NW_027466067.1:60000-245000 GCF_046127955.1 Nelusetta ayraudi | reverse complement strand
AAACACAGACAATAATATCTTCTCAGCAGAACTTCACTGCCGTGTCAGACTGTTTATTTTTCTGTCCATGTTTTTCACTACATCACCCACGGAAGAGTTTTTTTGTTGTTGTTGTTGTTTTAAACTATGGAGCAGCGAGTGGAGGATGGGTGTTCCTTCAGTTTATCCCCCCCCCGCAATCCCACCTCCTGCTAACCTACAGCCGGCTCAGGGGGGCTTTTGTGCTTTGTTGGAGGAAGTGTATTGTGTGCCCATCTGCCCCCCTTCACCTCCCTCCTTCTCGGCCAGCGCCACTGTTTGGCCTGAAAAGACCCACGGCAGATGTGGGGGGGCAGCAGCACCAGCAGAGAGGCGGAGGAGGAGGAGGGGGTTTGGCCTTCTTCGCACGCGCCATTGTGCATGTGTTAGGAAGACGGACTCAAATCTTTGTTTGTGGAGGGACGCCGGCTATATATAGATGCGCTAATATTAGTTTTTGACACATGGTTCTTGCCCCACATGACCGATGGTTCCTAGACAGCCAGGGCGCCCGCAGTTCAATATCAGGGTGTCGACAAAAATGAAAATAAAAACAAATGTGCTCTTCAAATACCAACAGAAACGACTTAATTTGCATTTGTCGACAACGATTTTCTAAATAAAAACAAATTTAAAAACATAAAACATTTAACTCAATGCTTTTTACACTACCACGACCAAAAACAAAGGGCTTGAATGTACAAAACTTGAAAATGTCCAAACACTAGTGAGTAGTTTTCGTATGACCATGTTCCGTTCTGCGGTGGATTTGTCAGTTTTAAGCCTTTCAAATAATTTAGGAGGGAAATGTGAAGTTTCTCTTCCATAACTCTGACTCTACTTCTGTCTCCATGTCCATCATTAGCCGAGTTTCCATTTCGGTTTTTCCCAAAACAAAGGCGATATTTCTAAAAACTCGAGTACAATTGCTATTTGCAAGTGTTTCCATTGAACAGTGCGAAGCACATAAGCTGCGATTCTTGTAAAATCTCGTTTGCTGTCAAGAAAGGTTGTTATATTTTTCTCTTTGGTCACTTGTAAAAAAATATTCTGTCTCCTCCTCTGTCCAAACATAACGTGCCATTTTCACTTGAAGTGAACTGGTCACGTGACCCCGTACGTCACATCCGCCGACGTGTAAATGTGAAAAAAGTGTTTCCATGACACTTCTGCGATATACCTCTAAACCTCGATACGTGTGAAAAACCACCTCACGAGAGCGTCGAAGCCTTACAGCGAGGTTTTTCAGAGTTTAGATGTTTCCAGGACCAGTGTGGGAGATTGTCCTGGCCATTGCCACGTCATGCTGGCAGCTCTGGAGGGATCAGTTGATTTTCTCCACGCTTCCAGACACCTTTGGCTGTAATTTAGTGCTTTATAAATAAAAGTTGATTGATTGATTAAACCAGATCTTCACACTTCCACAAGGTCTTTTTAGATGCACGTAACCACAGATTTTTTTAGAAATCAATTAGGAATACAGGTTCCTCATTAATGACATTTCCATGCGGTTAAAATGATCCTGAGCTCCTCCCTCTGAAGTCTCTTTTTTGTTAAATGAACACAAAAGCTCAGTTAGTCGCGTCAGTCAACAGCACATCTGCGCGCAGGGGTCCCACCGACACAACACACTTTCGTTTTTTTTTGTTTTTTTCGAAGTGTCACAAGGGGAAGGAAGTGAGAGAGCATGATGCACAGAAACAGCCCTCTCACTTCCTGACTGGTTTTTAAAAAAAAAAATCTACTAGTAGACAAAGACGCAGAGTCTAATCTTTGAGGAGCTACGACAAAGTTATGCAGACCGAGATTTGTGGAGACAGTGCACACTTTAAAAAAAAAAAAGGATTGATGAAAGTGAAAGAAGTTGGCTTATTTTAGGCAGATCTGTCCCTTAAGGCAGGCCTAAATCGTGCTTTTCAATTTGCGCTGTGAATTCCGCGTTGGCGTCTGATGCAACAGATGACAAATGTTGTGGCTTTATGGTTACAAACACATTGAGGTGTTCCATGAGCGTTCGAGCTAAACGGGTGTCGGATTTTTAAGAAGTCCACTCGTGGCAAACAGAATGACTAACAAAGAAATAGCTTAGCACATCAAATTCTGTTTAAAAAAAAAAAGGTGAAAGCAAAGACCTTAAACAAGCACAACGTGAACAGATGACTCCTTAAAGCAGATGAAAGACACTGATAGACTTAACTGCTTTTCACGGGCGAGTTATTACACACTCAGGTTTAATTTGAGAGGCTAATTTCTTCTCTACACACGAGTACTCAGAGTGCTGTGGGGGGAAAACTGACTCTCAAAAACAGCATTTCAAGTATTTTTGTCTTCTTTTATCACGTGGGAGGACTCAATCTGAGAACAACAAACTAATCCACAAAGCTTTGTAAGTCATACAGCGAATCCTTTCACCGATTTTTTTTCCATTTCTTTCGATAAACATTCAAAATACGGCTAGACCTCAACAACAGCTCCTCTTAAAACATGAATGAACTCTGGCGAGTGAAAGGCACCGCTTCCCTTTACTGTTTACGCCCTTCAGCAGAATTCGATTTTTGCTTCCTCAACTGGAAAACATCACATGGCTCGAGCCAAACAAGAATACAGAGGAGGGGAAGTGAGCGGGACATGAGAGAGGCATTTGCATGGTTATGAAACGACAGCAAGTGTCCACTTGTTAAAAAAAAAAAAAAAAAAGTATCTACAGTCATTCATAAGTATGTTTGGCAGTGTGCAGGAGCAGCAGCGGCTCGTCGACCGCACAGCAGATAAAAGAGGAAGCGAAGGTCGAGGTGGGGTTGGCTCGAGTCCAAGCAAAGACAATACATATGCGCGATCCAGTAAATCACATTGCGGCAAAGGAGCTTAACACACCAAGATAAATGTTTATCAGGGTAGCTTTAAACGCCTGCTAATCTGTTTGTTTGTGACAAATGCCATGTAAATATTTTTGATTTGAAAGAGCCCAAAGTATTAGTTGTCGGCAACATCTTTTACATTAATGCACTTCTTTATCTTTTTTTTTTTTTTTTTAATATTTATCACATTGTATTTGTGTATACAGCTCGCCAGATATAAACTGCAATGGAGCTTACTGTTCAAATATTAGGCTGGAGTCTGGACACTAATGTGCGGCAGTCAGAGGTCCCCGCTCTGACAAACAACATCACAAACAGAGAGCTCTCTCAGTGACGTCTTTGACTATTGACAATGCGTCACAGCGCCGGTGCCCTGCGTGATCCCAGATAGCAAATGGGAGACCCCCGAAATGAAAACATAGCAGTGACTCGACGGTGTCAAAGTCTCGTGTGCGACGTTGCAGCACGTGCCATGAGCAAAGCTCCTGAACGATTTTCGTTTCGTTTCAAAGGACAAAACGTCACATGCGGCCTCAAATACAGTCACACGATTTAATTTATCGTTTATCTTTAAGGTGACTTCAAACTTGCGTCGGTTGACTTTAAGCGTCCGGGTCAGTGTCGAGGTCAATCTGAGCAGAAATGTGAGAAAACAGGGAATAAACCATGTTTAGTATAATATTGTTCTCAGCAAAGAAAATCATTATTTTAGAACGTTTGAGGTGAAGTGTACAGGTCCATATTCAGGGCGGAAGGAACACCTGTCTGGGGGCGTTATAACGAAACTGATCCCTTCCTGACATCACGAGGGGTTGGCTTCCTGGTGACACTTTCCAAAAGTTTGTTTTTGCGGAGAGCACCGACAGGCCGCTACTATGAACTGACCGTCAAGTTAACTTTACAATGACGACGTAGCACATCAAGATCAGCTTCACGGTAACAAGCAACAAAATCCCTTTCAATCGTCTGGCCTTTTACTCTTACTGTAAGGTGAAATCATCCGTCTTTACGGAGAGGAGTGAAGAAGCAAAAAGTGACAAAGACCGCACTGCAGAGGCATGACAGCTTTTGGTTTCTAAACTCCACAACCGATTGAGAATCGACCGAAGAGAAGTTTCTTTTCGACAACGAAATGTTAGCGTCTGCCTCCAGCAGGTGACGTCTGGGAACAGAAGGATTGTGGGTAGCTCTGTAGCCCGTGTTCAAAAGAGATCAAAAGAGATTGCGCTCCCTATAATGGCATACATAGAGGATAGAGGACGTTCCCTTACTCCCCCCGCCTGCCTCCATTTCCTTCCTTCCCATTGGCACAGCGATAAAGGAGCAGGCTCTTCCTTTGTATTTAGGTATCCTCTCATCAGACACGCTGACACTGTAGCTGCCAGATTCAGATGCCACTTCTTGCCCTCTGTTTTTTGGTTTTTTTTTTTATTTTTAGCTCATATAACAATGACAGTAGCAACGTCTTGACCTGTTGTAGCAAGACTACAAGGATTGTTTTGTTTTGTCTTGATACAAAGCGCCTCTAAAAAAGAACCGCCCATCTCAACAATACACAAATACAGTCTGTGATTAACAGTTGCGGGGTGTGGAGGAGGAGGCCGGCAATAGGAAGTTGCAAGTGGTTACACTTCCTCTTTTTCATAGCCGTCAAGCGGCAGGTGTATTGACATCCTTCCCCGCAGGTTTGAATCCTCAGGTAGTTCACCTTGGAACCACTCGAAGAACGTGGCCACAACATTTGCGTCTGCATCCATTCTGTGTTCAGTCCCCTTCGCTGTTCTCATTTCACTGAGTTCACACAGAGAAACTTTACAGGACTCTGAGGAAACACACAAATACTTAACTTTATTTTCAGTCAAAATTGTAATTATGACTGCATGAACTTAGGAAAGCATACCAGATAATAACATGCAATAAGAATGTTGACCTTGATCTTGCAGTCAAAGTCTGAAGTTGACAGCACGTTAAATGCAACTTATTTGAATGATTTAAATCAGACAATAACTGATAAGCCATCAGTTATCATCTGCCCATACTCAATGAAAGGTGACTGACTACTCGGTTCAAACTATCTATTTATCACTCTCCTTTTCTTTCTTTCATTCACTCTCCGTCCTTCCCAATTTTTCTTCCTGTTTTATTAATATTTTTTCAAAGCAATAACTTTATCGATGGTGTTAGTGACCGACGACCTGTTCTGGATTTTGACTCAAGGTTCAGGTACATTCACGCACGTAGTTTCCCCAGGTGCTACGGCAAAAGCCGGGGAGCTGTGCTGCTGAGGTGGAGGGGCGAGAGTGGGTGGGGGTGATTTGACAAATTTAACATAACAGGAGCCATTGTGGGACTTAAAGCTGGCTTGTGGTTCACTGTATTCATGGTGTGGGATGTGGCGATCAAAATGCTACAGCATTAAACCAAAGTAATTCTGTAAGAAATTTGAAATGGTGTTGTTAACAAAAACGAAAAACCCTTTTAAACTGAATATAAAAACAAAGACGTACGGCATTAATACTTTGACCCCAGCTTGGCTTTAAAATTTACCCGTGTGCTTACGTAACGGGAGCACAAAAGCACAGCCTTGTTTTTAACACCCCTGCCACTTGCAGTCAAACAGGGGTCTTAACCTCAAGGCCCTGATCACCTGGTCTTGCTTGCAACGCCGGTGTTAAAAGGAGACCTGCAGAAGCTTCACACACTTTGAGAACCTCGATGTGGCAGGCCAGCTAAAAGCAGACTAGCATCAAATGTAGAGCTCGCACATACAGTACAGGGTGGCAAAACATTTGAGTTTGGCAATTGAACGGTTCTTGAGGTTGGACCAGGTCGTAGTTTAAACAAGAACGTCTCTCCTGAGAACAAGCTTGCAGACACAAGGACGTGTTGTCAGCTGTGCCAGACACAATAGATGAGGTAAAGTTGACTCAGCTAACTGATGAGGTGTCAATGGTGTTTGGCAACACATTTGCCTTATGACACCATGAGAAGATTTACGGTGCAACGTGGAGAGCAAGGAGCCGTCCCCTGCGACAGTGATTGTGAAATGTAGGTAATATTGGAAAAATACAGTGCGGTGCGGTGCGCTACTGCTACTACAAAAAAATCAGTGGCATGCGCAACTATCAAAACACCAGGCTCCTGGGAAATTCAGGCAGCACATCATTGACAAGAACGGTGTTGCACCTGTTGTGAACCGATTCAGATTTATTTAAATAGCCCCCCCATAACTCCTATAACACAAAACCAAAAAACTGGAAACGGCAAAAGCAGGAAGAAAGAAGCGAGAATGAGAGACTCTTCTGAACTTTCTCCAAGTTCTCCTAAAAAGTACTGGGTGTGTAGAAGAAGAGTGTGTGAGTGTACTTTGTACAGTCGAGACAACCACTGAGTGGCACTTCTTTTTTTTTCCCTACCATGTCCAAATAACCAAAAATACAAACTGAAAGTTACGGTGTGGTGTTACAGATGTGGGAGAAAAAAAACATTCATGTTCTTATCTTGTTGCAACACACCAGTTTCATAACTCCATATCCATTCTGTCGAAACAGAATGTTCATTTTTTTTTTTTTTTAGAAGAAGAAGAAGAAGAAGAAGAAGAAGAAGTACTAACCTTCAGTGCATACTTGTCCCCAGTTTTCTTCTGGAAAATTTCAAGCACCTTCCCATTGATACCCAGCCCCAACACCTGGCTGGTCACCTTGTAGTCATCCGTTATGGCGCTCTTCTTGATCTGTAAGTTGGCTCTGGCGTGGAAGTACTGGCCCGCCGGGTTCGGCTGTCCGGCCGGGTTCTGCTGTACCGCCGGGTTGGGAAACAACGGCTGGTTCTGTGCGTTGGATAGCATGGTGTTCAAAGGGGTCTGAAGCCGAAGACGCGAACAAACAGCCAGCCGCCACTCAAACGACACTACTTGTTCTCCGCCTTTTCCTCTCGTCTCTCGACCGACACAGACAGTCTTCTTCCTGTGTTAGCTGGCCTGTAACCGAGTGTTCACGGGGACCGCCAGGCCCGAGGAGACGCCGACAGTGGCTGTGACGCAACACGGGCTTTTTTAATAGTTATTTAAAAAAAAAAAAAAAAAAAAGCTAAGTTAGCTCCAGGCTAGCATGCTAGCTCGGTGCTATTCTCGACCTGTGTGATCCTCAGCTAACTACTCGGCTAACTTGGCTTAACGCTAGCTCATCCATCTCCGCTTCCTCAAACGGCACTTCGGGAACTTTGGTGAAACCTCCCCATGAATGCTCCTCCGCGGCGGCGGTCGCGACTTACAAAAACGCCGAGTGGGTAAAACTTCGCCGGTCGAGTCAAGGAAATAAAACCTTTACGGGAAGCCAAAACACAAGAAGAGCGGGGGGCGAAAGGCTCGGACACCAGTAGCACGCCAAACACACTCCACTTTCCGACGGACAGCAGGCGGAGTGAGACACCCAAGAGGAGCAGGTTTTACTGCTGACGTCATAGCCGGGGTGTTTTTTTTTTTTCTTTCGGCGCTTAAAGGAGAAGTGTGGAGTACGTCGGCAGGTAGAGGCCCACGCCGAGGGAAAACACGCGAGGGACGGCCGCGATACTCATCTCAGAGAAAGAAAAGGAAAATTACTGCCCCGCACGCACCGACGTCAATAGACTCTGAAGAGAGCTCCCAATGTTTTCATAGTAAATGGGGGGTGGGGGGTGAGGGGTGTGTGTTGTGTTGTGTTGTGTTGTGTGTATGTGCGTGTGGTCAAAAATAGCCCTCGGCCAGTAACCAGGGGCACTTTAAGGTTGCCTCAAGGTTAGAGTCTGTTGGTTTTCTGTTTTGTTTTTTTCTCCCTCCACTGAATTTATAATCGACTCTTTATTCGACTTTTGAGTCAAATATGTTTATTGTTAGCAAACTTGTTAAAGCAGTTACTGACTGGTAATTTGAGTAGAACATATATCACACACACATAGGTGTGTGTGTGTGTGTGTGTGTGTGTATATATATGTATATATATATATATATATATATATATATATATATATATATATATATATATATATATATATATATATATATATATATATATATATATATATATATATATATATATATATATATATATATATATATATATATATATATATATATATGAGCTCAGGAATAAGCAGGAATTGAAAATGAATGGACGGATGGTTACGAATCAAGTAAAAGTGATATATTACTTGCACTTTCCCTTAAAACAGAGGTTCCCCACTCAATCTTGTGGTTGAAGTTTCATACCTTTCAAGTTGTGGGTCTTAGATCTTGAAAAGGAGGGAAACCATATTTTCCTTTGTGAGTTTTGTTAAATAACAGTCAATTGTATCATTCAGCTGCATGTCAACAAGTTATCCATAGATGGATAGACAGATCATTTGTTTTGATTTATTGCACATTAAATCACATCATACTAGCAACATTTAGTACCATTTAATTTTTATTTGATTATATTAAGAAAAAATCACACGAAAACTAGTATATTGGAATGCAGCTCAAAGAATATAGTTAGATAAACAAATGGGAGCCAGCTTTACAAAATCAATTCAACCAAGACTGTTTATTTTGTAACCCTAACCCTAAAATTTGTAAAGTAAATGTAAATGTCTAAAGAAGGTTGCCATAGTTATTTCCCATGTTAAATCAGTCTCAGTAATTACAAAAGTTTGCTGGTTTTCACATCACAACATTGCTTCTTGTGCTGACAGGCTGCGTTCTCTCTGGACCCTGAGAGTAATACGTCTTATAGCCACTAGAGAGCAGAGTAGTCTAAGTTTTTAAACAGAAAAAAAAAACAAAAAAAACAGCCAATCCCTGCCGGTTCGTGACGTCACAGCTCCGCTCTGAATTTCCCCTGGCTGTTTATTGATTTATTCTACATAGAGGCTAAACGGGCCAGGGTCACAGAACAACTCTATGGGGATCACTTTGAAGCAAAAGTGCACCTGCGAGGTCAGAAACACTTCTGAAGCTTACATGCGGTGAGGAGGGACATGGGAGACAACTCGGTCACAGTCATCATTTTGGGATGATTCAGAATTTTGAAATATAAAGACCGAAGGCCCTTCTTGGACATATTGCACCATCTGCTTGCATGGTTAATTGTCAGGATGCCTCAGTGTGTGGGGGGCAATTAAAACGTGCGTGAGTCAGCCTACTGCCAGCTAAACCTGAAAAACGTGGTGGGAAAAATGCTGTCAGCCTGTGGCAGCAAAGTCACGAAAACTGCACAGACTCTGTTATGTTTAGATTTTTTGAGAGAGTTTCAAAAATGACATCACAAGATAATATGTCTTAGGATTTTTTTTAATTTTATTTGAACAATTCAAAATAATGTAGAGTACTTACAGGTATATTCCAAATAAATGTGTTTATCTTTGGAATAATTCCACTTGTAATCCACCACATAAATCCCAGTACTTCCGTTAATATCCGTATTATGAGTGTGCACAGTGTGTGCGATATGCATGTGTCCTACCTGACTTCAGACAAGTGTCATGGGATTATAGGATACATTTCACACTTGTTATCCTCAGTTACGTAAGGCCGAGTACATCACATGGCCTCATGCAACCCACATACACTGACACAGAACACACCTTTTGGGAGCAAATTACCAAGAACATGAGTATATTTTTTTAAAGAGACGGGTGGAGCCTGGAATTTGAAACTGTTGTGTCAGCTTTGGGAACATCGTGCTGATGAATTTGCACTCACTTTCTATAGCTCTGAGCTCACCGAGTGCTCAAGAACAAGCCGTACGTAAGGAAACCCTCTCCACTCGGCTCCGCACATTGTCTTCTGTATTATTATCATTTCGCCGCAGCAGATGGGTGGATTTCTGCTGGATTACGTGCCAGTGTCCCCGGGTTGTCCCCGCAGCACAAGGCTCAGGAATGTGCAGTTTGTGCACGGAGCTGACATTTCCCTTTTTTCCCCCGCTCCCTCTCAGAACGCTCCCTGGGCCCTCTCTCCAGTTTCACAGCACTTCTTTTAACTTCCTAACAGGAAGGGGAGGCTCGGGGGCAAGAGGTGCACCCACCCGTCCTCCTTGCCAATACCCCCCCAGCCCCCAGCCCCCACCCCCTTGGTCTTCATTAGCTTACAAAAGTCCGGGCAAGTTTGGATCAGTTATTTCAGGCCCGGCCAGAACCCGTCTTTGTCGGAATAATCCTTCATCGCCGCCTGGGGGCTGAAACCCTAGTCGGCTCTTGATATAGACCTGCGGTCAGCACTGGCTCTGATACAGGATTCTAGCACCTGAACACCCGCGAGCCTCCCCCTCGACATGGGACCTGGTGAACCTGCTCACCCCTGCGGTGCACGCAGACAGACAGACAGACACACGCGCACCCTCCCTTCTCATCATCTCTCACCTCCCCTCCCTCGTCCTCCTCTTTGTCTCTCCATCTCAATCTAATTTCTTTCACGGGGCCAAATTGCAAAGCTAATTTGGTCCCGCTCTATCACTGCATCCTTCGACGGCTGCAGCGATCAGCCGGTCTTAGCCAAGGCCTTAAAAAAGAGGCTCTGCGGAATATGGAAAGTTTATCAATCAGTCCCTCGCCCCCTTTTCTCACTTTCCCGTCCAACCTATTTGTGTCACGATTTTTTCGCTCCTGGTCCGGTTCACCTCCGTGAACCCTGCTGGAAAAGCGCAGCAGGGAAGTGGTCATCCCCGCCTCCCCATCCCCCGATCCAAGACACTCATAGTGCTGCTCCTGAGAGGCAGCAGCACCTGATGGCAGCAGCCTCCTCCTCTGTCCTTGTTTATCACCTGTCTTGTTTTTCTTGTGTGGACTCGCGGGTCAATCAATCAACTTTTATTTGTATGACGTTAAATCACATTCAAAGGCGTCTCAAAGTGCTTTGCACAATCAGAGAAAAAACAACTGGGTCCCCAAGGCAAGCAAAGTGCGACAGTGGCCAGGAGAAACTCCCCTGTGGGAAAAAAAAACCCCAGAGCAGATCCAGACTGCAGAGGACTCCAGAGGGCCGTCATCTGCCTAGACAAGCTGGGGTGAGAAGAAAATACAGGAAATGTAGAGAGAGAGAGAGAGAGAGAAGTAGCCAGAGTGGCAGACAGGCAGACAGGCTGGCGCGATCAGCTCCGAGTCGAACCAGTCCGGCGGTGCACAACTGCAGAGCTGCACTCCTCTGCGGGTGGAAAAATGGGCTTCAGGGGGGAACAAATGTTTGCGTGCCTGCGTGGGTGGTTGCACTGCAGAAGTTTATTATATATTAATACAGCTATTAATACAGCTCATGTATATTCAAGCGTGCAAAAGTGTCGCCTGCCTTTGTATCGGGGACAGGCGGCCGACCCTCTTTCACTCCCTCAGACACACACGCACGCACAAAAACGCACACCTGCATGTGTGAAGTCTGCATAACCTCACAATGCCGCACAAAGGCAGCCATATATTGGTTTAAGTCAGTGCTCCCCCCCCCGCAGCAACCCTCTCCCTACCCCTTTCTATAGCCCCGCCAGGAGCATGTGACCAGCGCTGGAATCCCCCTTTCATCTACGAACAGAGGATGGAAAAAAACACGGGTCCCTGCAGCGGCCCGCCGCTGAAATGTGGGACCCCAGTGGACCCGAGCGCAGGGCCTCCGCACACAGCACCGCTTGGAAATGAGGCGACAACGGCCGCCGGGGCGATAAACAGGCCGAGACGAGGCATGAGCGCAGGGAGGAACTCTAAACAAATTGAGCGTCGGCCAAGAGGTGAGGAAAAGGAGAAGTGACCCAATATGAATCCATCCTTTCTTCCATTTCGGGGTTAGTGGGGCAGCTTATGCGCAAAGCAGTTGCTCTCACGTTTTTTGGTCACATGGACATTCCTGACGCCCCGCTCCGCCTCTTCCCCCTCCTCCCACCGCCTCCTCCTCGTGTCACCCGATAAACAAGAGGCCGTTTGATGATACGGGACGGTGATAGAGCCCACTTCTGCTGCCCAGCCGGTCTTCTGCTCCCTGTTCGGCCGTAATGAACGCCCTCATTTCACCTCCAAACTGCAGAGCTGGCAAAATTGTTCCCATTCTGGACCTATGTAAAAGTATGAATACTTCCATAAATAATACTTTCGTAATACTTTTATTCGCCTAAAAATAAGAAGGCACAGGTCGATAGATAGATAGATAGATAGATAGATAGATAGATAGATAGATAGAACTTTATTGTCTGATTTCAGTAAAAAACAAAACAAAACAAAAAAACTGAAATTTGTCTTCAACACAGCTTTAAAAGAAAACCACTGAAGCACATTCACACAGATAAAAATAATAAAGATAATAAAGACTGGGTTATTTTTTCCTATTCAGAACAGTTATTGCAGAGAGGATGAATGATTTTTTTTTGTAGATGTTTTTTTCGGGCCAGTGGGGTTCTGTATTGTTTGCCTGATGGTGAGTGGTGCAGGGGGTGCGAGGGGTCCTCCGTCATGAGAGTGGCTTTCCTCACCACCGATCGCCTGTAAAGTTCTGTCAGAGGAAGTTGGGAGGTCCTGGTTATGATGCTGGCCTGCTTTATGACGTGAGAGAGTTTTGTTTTGGCGGAGGTGGTAAGGAAGTTGAACCAGGATGAAATATTGCAGGTGAAACTGGATTCAATAAGTGATCTATAATCAAGAGTTAAAATATCAGTAGCTCTACTTCAAGCAACAACAACTACAGAAACAATGTGAATGTGAGTGAATTACACCCCCCCCCCAAAAAAATGTATCTTTTAAATTCTTTTTAGCACAAAAGTGACAAGCATGTTTTTCCAGTGTAAGGATTCAAGAATCAAGATTGAGGAAATGTATTTGTCAGATGCTCAAAGGATGTGCAGTGAAATGTAAAAGTGTCAACGCTACCCAGAGATTGCGCAAACAGCAAAAAAGAAATTACAGAGAGAAAGAAAGAAGGAGTGCAAAGTATAGATTGGGGCGTAAAAGAAATACTAAAATAAAGCACAGATACCTGCAAAATCCACTCAAGTACAGTAACACAGTATTTTGTACTTCATTACTTCCCACTTCGGCCAAAACAGCAGCAAAACAAGGTGGCGGCCAACAACTTCCGCTTCTCACGTGTTGCTCATCGCCGCCTCTCCGCTGCTTTTCTCGCCGCACACTTTTGACACGCACGCTCACGAGGCCGTCCGGTTTTGTGCTGAGGCAGTGACGGGACGCTCCAGTTCTCCCACACAGAGATAGCCTCTGTGCTTCTCACCGCTTTGGCGCAGCAGCGCGCGCTTCCTTCCTCTCAGACACAACAATGTCAAAACTTCCTCATTCTGTCCCTGCGTGATTCACCCCAGGACACTGACCCACTCCCGGAGAGAGAGAGACTGTGGCTCGCTAGCTCACTCACTCACTCATAACGGCTCTCGATTGCTTGTGTGTTGACACTTTGGAGACGCTCGACTGAAATGTTGCGGCCCGCTGACCTAGAATGGGATGTTGACTATAAACCTACTAATGGATAAATATTTGTGGTGTCCTGAAATGGTGTGATTAGTGGGTGTCGATCTCACATTTCCTGTTTGCCACTGAAAGACTGACATGGTCACCGGAGGTTTGTTTTTATACAAGAAACAGGGAATTGTTGACATAGTTTTTTCCCCCCCATGACATCTAAATTAAGCCCTCTGGTAAAAGTTTTGCACTTATTTCTGCTGACATGTGACTTGCTTCAATTTTTTTTTTTTCATCTACCATGAAACCACATGAGCGTAATTCTGTAAATACCAAAGCAAAACTTTAAAACAAGCTCCGACAAGTGTGACCTTAAACAGCGGCGGACAAAGAAGCAACTGTCTGCAGATTTGTACCGATGTAAAATGGACTTTTGTGAACTCGACCAGCGGGCGACAACTTTAAAAATGTCATCGAAAACTAACTCAGCTGTCTGTGGATGTATATAATTTTGTCCCTGTCTGTCTCTTTCTCTCTCTCTCTCTCTCTCTCTCTCTCTCTCTCTCTCTCTCTCTCTGCAGAGGCCCTTGTAATCCAATAATCCATCTTAATCCAAACTGAGATTACATGAG
Organism: Nelusetta ayraudi; assembly: GCF_046127955.1. Lineage (NCBI taxonomy): Eukaryota > Metazoa > Chordata > Actinopteri > Tetraodontiformes > Monacanthidae > Nelusetta > Nelusetta ayraudi. The sequence goes on along the minus strand of NW_027466067.1, from coordinate 231,091 downwards.
GTGAAAGAGCCACTTTGTGCACGAGATTATCCTCCAGTTTGAATCACTCCAATAGTTGCGTGCGTACGTGCACGCGTGCGTGCGTGCGTGCGTGCGTGCGCGCGTGGGTCCAGTGCATGCACACCTGGGCATATCGACCACAATGTACGTCCCTGTGTGTGCACGTGTGCACGTGCGCGTGCCCATAATAAGAGCCCCAATCAGCGCCCCCCCCCCCCCCCCCCCCCCCTCGGCCCGGGTGCGTGTGTATGTGTGTCGTGTGCCTCTCTAATCAGCTGTGCCTGCGAGCCTCCCCTCACCCCTCCGCCTCCCCCTCCCCCTCCTCCCCCTCCACCTCCTCATCCCCTCCCTCTGCTCTGTGCATTAGCGGAGGTCAGTCCAGTGCTCTTTAATCCTGCCAGTCTGATCCACATCACGTTTCACCTCCTAACACTCAGCCTACTGCCCCACTGCCCTTCAGCGTCTGCCCGCTCGCCGCTGCAGGACACCTGCAACCCCGACTACATACCTGCAGCATTAAACCCTAATGTTGCGAAAGCGGGTGGGGGGGGGGGGGGGGGGGGGGAGGCCGAGGCCGAGGGTGAGGTCGCCGACCGCCACCCGCAATCATTCAAGGCAGTCGGCTCAGATGAGGGCTCAACTCAATTTAATCACCGTCCTCTCTGGTCTCGTCTGTCATCGCAAGCTGGGCCGAGAAATCTGCTGTGAATTACAATCGGACCGGCGGCAGTCATGTGCTCCCACAGTCCCATGCAGTCGAGGCAGGCAGCGCTCCACTCTGCTCTATATTTAAGCTGCCCAGCTGGCACTACCATCTCATCAAGCCCCTCCGCGAACACACACACACACACACACACACACAGCCGTCACGCGCATATCCGCGTGCTCTCATACAGTAAGACGTGTGCGTGTCTGTGCATGTCTGTGTGTGTCTGTGTGTGTGTGTGTGTCTGTGTGTGTGTGTGTGTGTGTGTGTGTGTGCGCCTGCAGGTCCTCTGCCTCTCCCTATGCCCTTGTACGGTTGCGTGACCCACAGACCAGCGTGGCCCCGCTCGTGTGGATTTCCATTCCTGGAGCTCAACTCCTCAAACATGCAACCGGCAGCGACGCTCGGACAGCGTCGCGTCTCGTCACGTCTTGCGCCTTGCGGGACCCTCCCCTCCTCCCCCCCACCACTACACCCCCACACAACCCTCACCCCTTACCCCTCCCCCTCCTCCTCCCTACACTTGACATGTAGCATCCCCATGTCCACGCGCAACCCGCAGCCCTGCACCTGCCTTATCTTAAAGAACCCGTTCTGTTTTTACATCTCGTCGCACGTATGGATGTCCTTATGGAGCCTCTTTCCGCGTCCTGGCCCGGGCCCGGCAACACCGCCAGCAGGCCCGCCTCACGTTTTCAGTGTGCATTTCACCAGCTGACAGGATTAGTAACATTAAGCCCTGAACTATTGAACTTGGGGACTTAATGCACTCAGAGAGACGCAGAGGGTGGAAGAAGCGGTCCAAACCAGCACTGTTTTCTTTGTGTTTTATTTTATTTTTTCCTTTTCCTGTTTCAGGCCGAGTCTGGAGCGCGACCTTGAGCGCACGCCGCCGCTGTGCAGGCAGCCACCATGAGCGGAGTTTCGTGTACACAAGTCACCGGCGATAGTATATGCGGGGTGGGCGGCGGGTGTTAAGGGATAAAGTGTGACATCACCGACTGTCTGGAGGAGAGTTTTGGGGTTGGGGGGAGGGGGCGGGGGAGCGTCGTTGCTCTTTGTGAGAGCTGCTTATCAGGAAAAATAATAAACCTCCGAGCTATTTTTGAACAACTATAAACCAGGCTGAAGGAGGCCGGCGTCTTTGAAAACACGAGGCCGCCGCCAGTAACCGGCCCTGCTGGAGCGAAGCATCGGGACTGGAAACCAATAGAAACAGTGACTCTGGTCCAATGGCAACACAATCGCTTTCCAGACCGTTTCTTGGCTCCGAGCGGCGGCGGCGAAGCAGCGGAAAATCCATCGGCTCCCTCGGCCTCCGAGCAAGTGAAAAGGCCAGCGCGTAACCTTGTCAAATATTAATAACTCTCCCTGCCTCTGTGCGCGCCGAACAAAACACAATCGTTTCTCGATTTGTGCGTTAAGCCTCCGGGAGTGTTTGTTTTTTTTTTCCCTCTCGAAGGGCGCCGCACGTGTGACAACCGCAGTTCAAATCTGCTCCGACCTTTAACCGAATCTGACGAGGACGGCGGCGCTCCCGCTCTCGAGCAGCTCTCCATCATGTAAGAGAGCAAAACGCTGTTTGTCAATGGTTAACTTAGACGTTTTGGTTTTTTTTCCCCCGACCCTTCCGTCGCTCCTCGAGCACCTCCGGCACGTTTTCCATTTGTCGTTTGCTGCGTTTTGCAGGTCTTAATATAGCTCTACTTTTGAGAAGCATAAACATCGACGTCGTGCAAAACGGCTGAATTATTGATGCTCAGCTTACAACGGGTTGCGTCGAAGCTTTTCCCGTTTTCCTCCTTCGCGTTCTTCCCCCCCCCCCTGCCCGTTGCGTTCGGTCAGACGAGTAAATGAGGAAAGAGGAAAATCCTGGCGAACCCTCCCCCCCCGACGCCGCCGCTCTGCTTCCTCTCTTCTCGTGGGGATATTTCCTGTCAGAAGCAGATGGAAACTACCTCTCCTCGTCCTGCAATGGAAAAAGCACTCAAGACAACAATTCAGCCAGCAGCTGCTGCTACACAAACGAGAGAGAGGGACGGACGGGAAAGGAGGGCATCGGAGGGGAATGGGGACAGCACCCCCCCCCCCTTCTCCTCCTCCCCCTGCCGGCCACCCGAATACAACCAGCATATAAACATTTTATATAAATGTCTCCTGGTGCCACCGTGTCGTGCAAACGCAGACGCTGCATGTAATGGTGAATACCTTCTGGGAAAAAATTCAATGCTGCTTTTTGTCCCCTTGTGTGTGTGTGTGTGTGTGTGTTTGTTGGTTGTCATCTTCAAACTAGATCACCGTTAATCAGCAGCGAATTGATTGAATAAAGCTCCAGCTGTCTGGACCGCTCAGAGTTTCAAGTGAGTTGGCGACACATTGTGTCGTTGGTCGGCGCCACCGATGGACTTTTCAAGGAAATCTTATTATAAGGTGAAAAACACCGTCATCTATTGGATTTTATGCTGCCGTATAAACACTCTCCATTATGAGAACAAACAGGATGGGCCACGTGACCGAGACCAGCCAGTTTCTGTGAACTGTGCAACACAAACAAACACTCCAGCTTGTGTATAGTGTATTAACAAGAGAGGGCGAGGGTTTCTCTTCTTTGCTTTGCTTTTTCCCGCACCGATATATTTTCCCCTTCATACATACAGTGTCTATTCAATTGGTGCTTGTCTCGCCCTCTTGGAGTTTTGTGGCAGTGTTGACTCAACTGACGGGAAGAGGCTATAACTCAGCAGCAGGGGGGGCAAAGTTCATGCCCAGCAAATGACCGTCTCCCAAACCCCCAAAATTCCCTGCCACGGGTCGTCCTGCTTTTTCCACGAGAAACCCGAAACCGTCCGTAAAAATATCCCGTATACCCAGCGACAGAGTAGGTTGCGACAACAGCGGGGACGGCCGGAGTTGCCTCAGCAGACAGACAATGGCGGGCCGAGACTCTGGCCACCAGCGGCCAGCGTTCCCGGTTGCAGAGCCGCTCACGTCACACCGACTAGTTTCCGTGTTGTCGTGCCCGCCACAGTAAAGCGTGATCCGGGGAAGAAAAATAAATTCATAAACAAAACAGTTTGTGAAAGTGTCGCTTTCTGTTGCAAAGGGCTCGGCGTTCATGGGCTAATTAGCCACTTAAGCTTTCCAGTTGAGTGCATATAAAGGCATAATGCTGCACAGTCAGGCTAGGAAATCAGCAGAAAATAAACTCCCCTTGGTAGTTTCATTAACATATTGGATTTATTTTGATCAGCTTATTTTACTTGTGAGTCTGCCTTGGGCGCAGAATGTGTGTGTAGTTTTACACTGTCCCTTGTTTTTCAGTGGCTATCTTGCTCCTTGATACCACTTTCCAACGATCAGTGTGTTGCTTATGGTGGCTGGAAGTGACGCAACTGAGAAACTAACAAGAACTCTCTACATGAGGTCAGGAGGAGTCAAACAAGATATTTTTGGCAGGGGTCTCCATGGTTTCTAGGTGTACGAGGAGCGTATGTCTTCTTTAGAGGTGTTTGAATTCTTAACACGAGTGGGATCTTGCCGGGACAGGCAGCAACGCGAAGAAAAAAACGATGCAAAAATAACAATTAAAACATGCAAGCTGTCGTTGTCAATATTAAAGTCACACCAAAAAAGCATAGGATCTGCTGAAAAGCTAATTACGGTTCAGCGAGGACCTCAGAACACCCAATTAGACGCCGAGCAGCATGGGCCGCCCTTAAAAGTTAGACTGGCCTCCTGCCGCAGTACAACAGCAACACGTTGTAGTAATTTTCTGTCCACGACATCTTCTTGTAAATAATGTCTGAGCCGGCGGAATACAGGCTTCACTCTGCCGCCGCTGCTCTTCACTTCCTGCCCTGAATCATCAGAATCAGGTGACCGAAAAACTCGTATTATCATTATCAGTTTAAATCTCGCACACTTCCAAGCGCTCAGGACACCACCATGGTAGCGAAACTCTCTCTGCATTTTAAGTGACCAAGGAGAAGCAGGAGGAGCTCACATCAACACATAAATCCATTTTAAAGAGTTTCCCTCCAGTTACGGCTCAGTGAGACTTTACTATAAAGGGGCGAAGAACGAGGACTTTATTTTTATGAAAGCGATCCCATTTCTGACAGCTCGCCTCCGCATTGCAGGGCTGGGGGGGGGGGGGGGGGGGGGGGGGGAACCTCAGCGGGTGTTTCCAGGCTGGAAGCCGAGCGGCTTCCCTCAGTGTTGCCATGCAGACCCTCCGCTACCTTCAGGGCCTATAGGAGAAGCGCGGCGACAAGACAGAACGCAAAAAATACCTCCAGACGCACAAACACCCCGAGACACGGCCCGTCAGATGCACCTCTCCAGAGACAGGAGCTGACTCATCCTCTATTCCAGTCTGATCCATGACCCAGCCGGGTCATGTCAACAAGACGGGGAAACTGTAGACCTGAGAATTGGATTGGGGGGCATTGGGGGGAGGGGGGGCGGGTGAGGGGGGTGGGGGGGGTGCGGCCAGTCGCCGTGGAGACGGGCAGATTCAAACCGGGGGCTGAAATGTGAACTTGAAGGCTGTCGACAAAAGCGCAACGCAAACAGCCGTCACATTGTGCGCCGAGCGGTGGCATGTGTCCCCGCAGAGCCCTCCCTCACCCCATTGCCCCACCCCCACCCTAGCCCACCCCAGTCCCCCACCCCAGCCCCCACCCCAGCCCACCTCTACCACCGACCTGCATCTGTCCAGCCTGTGCAGGCATGTGCTCAGCTGTGCGTTTGGGGAGTGTGACGGGGTGTGTGCACTCAGCTGTGACCAGAGTGAGTCACTGTGCGCACACACGCTGGCCCCCCACCTGACACACACACACACACACACACACACACACACACAAGTAAGAAACAGTGGGCTGCATTGCTCAGCATTCGCATGTGTGTTGCCTCTCTTTGTCTGTCTGCTTGTGTGTGTGTGTGTGTGTGCGTGTGTGTGTGTGTGTGTGTGTGTGTGTGTGTGTGTGCGCGAGCTGGGGGACCAGCGTGGCCTCCTTTTGCCTCTGCCACCGCTGCTGCCTGGTTCGGCCCTCAGCTGTCCCAGTGGACCGAAGCCAGACGACACTCACAGCTCGGGTGTTTGTGTGTCTGCACTCTGTGACCCGGTACCGTGTCGGTTTATAGTCCTGACCGAGGGCACGTGCGGCCGTGTGTTTGCGCGTTTGTGTGTTATCAGCTGCGCTTATCAGGAGCAGTACGTCGGGTTTGGAGAATTAAAAAGTGAAGTTTCTGTTCTGGAGCTCTGATAAGCCACCGTCCTACATCCTCCTGCAGTGAGTCGTGACCGAGATTCATTTTTGCATCACATGCTAATATGTGAAGGCACTGAACAGCACATTAGCATCAACAATCCTCAGGGGATGGGGATGGGAAGGTTGCGTAACAGGGAAAAACAGAAAAGTGGATGACAAAATAATAACTATTTTTCATCAAAGTCTTTGTATCGTCTGCATATTTGAAGCATTTAAAAGGTGTGTATGAGTAAATTCTGGTCCGGTGTCAACTGAACGATGATCAGCATGAGTCTGTGATTGACCAAAACTGGATACAGACTGACCTGTATTGGCGGCATAAGGGTTGTGTGTTCACCCACCGGTGATAAGTAGCCATATCAACATAAATAGCAGGTCCTCTTGTGAGGAGACGGCTACTTAACTACAGCGGTCCAGAGCACAGACCTGCTGAGGGCGTCACTGTTTTACTCATCACATCATCATCACAGCTGAGTAAGAAAGACGTGACACCAGGTGGGAAGGTGTGAAGAAACAGGGATTGATGCCAACATTGGCTGCAATATGCATTCTTACCATTAGAGGCTGCTAAATCTTAAACACGGGACCTTTAAACAGCTTGGATAGGGCATTCTAGGGACATGAAGTGTTGATCTTTTCTCAATTGTATACTTCACCTACAATTGGTAGTAGCAAGAGCTTAAAAAACAAGGTCCTCAATGATAATATAACAAATGCTACGTGATAAAAGGATTAAAAGATTCGCAATGAAAGGAGATTCAGGGGTTTGATTCTGGCCCTCCCTCTTCTTCACAGGCCACCTGCTGTGACAGTATGTGTGTGGTTCGAGGACAGCAGAGAACAGCAGAGGAGAGATTTGGATTTTTGAAAATCCTTTTGAATGTCTTTGTCATTGTATCATGCGCAACAAATTGAAAATTATTAGTACACCGCAAAAGGCAAAAACAACATAGCAGCAGCAACATTCAGACAGGTTCAAAAGGTAAGAATCAGCTAGCTGTGCCCATTACACCCCCCTCCCCACGCACACACACACACACACCACAGAACCCCCCCTGCCCCCCCCCCCCCTTCCCGGCCGATGCCTGTGGATTAAAGCCTTCGCATTCACATCATCTGATGGGAGGAATGTTCCACACCGCCGCCATGAGCCTGCTCGCCGTGGTTCCAGTCGGCGGAGGAGGAGGAGGAGGAGCGCAGTCAGTGTGTCAGAGGGGAAGTGGGCACGTATGAGCCTCCCGACCATATGGCCAGAAGGTGACTGGATTGGCGTCTAATGGGATTGTCCTAATCTGCTTTTGCCTTTGGCAGGTAGGAGAGCAAGAAGGAGGAAGCGCCACTGAATCGCTCAGATTCGGGGAAGTGATCCAGTGTGGCCTTCGACGCTACGGGTGGAGAAGCCAGTAGGTGTGGCACCAGCGCCAAGAGCTCGAGTGTGTTTAAAGGTCCAGTAAAAATTTTAAGGAAGACTGACTGACAGCGCGTTTCGTATATATGGCACTGTCAGGCTGGCTTCCTTAAATAAGAGCAAGAGTCTCTCTCTCTCTCTCTCTCTCTCTATATATATATATATATATATATATATATATATATATATATATATATATATATATATATATATATACATATATGTACATATATATCCATCCAAGTATACACTTTATAGGCAGTATGTTAAGCTTTATCATAAATGAAGCCAAATATTACACACTGGACCTTTAAAGTAAACCAAGCAAATAATCTTCCTAGCGGTTCCTTAACTTTATCCAACTTTTACATCAGGAAACTGTGACAGCATCATACAAATGGTGTGCAACAGCAGTTTGCAATCTTCCATCATGGAACAAATCACGATGAGGAAAACAGGAGCTGAGTGATGACCAAGCGTCTCCTTCAGATATCTTCATTATGAGCTGTGATAGAACGCAGCGAGTCATACTCATAAAAAGCACAGAATCTACGTCACGCGTGTCTCTTTTTGACAAACCACACGACGTCCTTTGCCTATTCAACAACACCTGGCGGCTCCGGTTTCCTCACAAACAGCCCGGAGGCACCTGCTCAGCCAAACGCCGCCTCCTTTGTCGTCCTCACCAGCGGGTGATGTCGCCCAACCGGTTCCTTCATCCTTCATGTGTACAAGTTTTTTTCTCCCCCCCCCCGCCCTCCCCCGGGGGCACCAGCGGCGTGTGACTGCAGACATCCATGAGTCATCGCCATGAGCGTCGCTTCTGTTTTCTGCGGTCTTTTCGGCGGCCGCGCAGCCACGAACGCAACACGAGATGGCACAAAAACAATCATTATATAATTCGATTTGGTTGATTTACAGGAATTACAGGAGTTGGGGGGGGAGGGCAGGTTCTCACTGGATTAGCATAACAGGACCCACCATCATCGACGAGCAAACGACAAGCACACAGCGGGACGGTTTTGCCGAAACCCAGTTTGAGATCAGCTCGACGGGTGTAACGCTCAGTCAAAGTGGCCTCCTGAAGAATGCGTAACCTCCCCACCAACCCCAATCTTTTTGCGCGAGAGCTTACACACACACACACACACACACACTTTCACACACACACCAACAGGAAGCGGCATCAACGTTACTCACCGACCGCCCGGCCCGTCATTCCAGCTGGCTGACGCTTCGCAGCGCCATCGTAAACAACCTCCAGCCCCAGTTATTAAAGTCTATCAGCTGCAGCTGCGTCCAGCAATCAAGGGGAGAGTCCAATCCAAAACGATAAAGCTGTTATATACTGCGATATCAAAGTGGTTTATCGAGTCACTTGAGCACACACTGGACTACATTGGTTATTATTTTGATTACACTTGGCCTATTTGTGAAGGTTCTCAGTAATCTAGGTCTTCTTGAGGTAGAAGGGTTGAGTCTTCAGTTCAGAAGAAGCCCCTTGGATGAGCGGCGAAACGTCTTCAAGACCGCAAAACGAGTCCAGTGGCCCCAACTCAAGCCTTCCACATCACACTTGACCGCTTCCTTTCCAGGGAAGGAGCACTTTGGCACACTGTAATTTCAGTCTTTAAAGTGTGTAAATTCCCAAATGATTGCAGTGGGCATGACTCACTGATTAATGATTCATTATTTGACGACCAACAAATTAACTGAAGTGCCCCGTTTTACAGTAAAATAATAAAACAATACACGCACAGTCTTGGTTTTAGATTCTCGTCCTTTGTTGGACCAACCACATTTGGAAGGCTGGAGGGGGAATCCACACCTGGCTGGGGGTTAGCGTTTTATGATGAAGCAGTTAGCTGACATTTCCTTGTACGTTCAGCGCGTGAAAGAAATACAGGTTGTGCTTTTTTTTTCCCATGTCTGGGAAATTGACTACGTCAACCGCGAGGGGAATTTTACACGAGCGTTTCACCTTTAAGGTCAAACTCCAGCAGTTAAAAGGAACCATTTTGCACTTTGAGTATCCCTGTGAAATGTTGCGACTTTGCCAGTTAAACCCCTGCGCACCTTCACCGAAATGACAATGCCAATATCCACTTCTAATGGCCCACTTTAAGAAATGAGGAAGACTAAAAATGACCACAGCTCTCAGTTCCTCGTACTGATCCAGGAGTGATGACGTACAGTAAGATGTTCCTCCTCCACCACTCAACCAGTCTTCGCTCTTCACTTTGGGCTTTGACTCAGCGGCTCCAACACTCGACACCGGGTGTCTGAGGGCATTCACACGTACAGTCCGTTTCACACTTCCTGTTCCATCCATCCACACGACTCGTGTGACGGTTGGCAGCCAGTGACGAGGTCGGACTGTTCGATCTGCACCACGGGCCCAGACACATCGCCACTCGCTCACAGTAGGTAACCCAGTTGCCAGCTTAGATAACTCCACAGCGACGAGCAAAAGCAGATCATACCGGAATGTCAGGTTTGGCTTTTTGGCGTGCTGCTGTATTTTGGTATGTCCGACCTATTCTCTGATTGGACAGTTTGGAAATTCCTTTTGCTTTGTTGCTATGAGAGATGCGAGCCAGAAGCAGAAGGGGGAAAAAAAGAGAAAGGGAGAAGAAAAAACACAAGAGCATTTCAGTTAATAATCAATTTTTTTTTATTTTCTTTAGAAAAAGAAACTATGACAACTTCATTTGGTTACTGTACAGTTTCTTTTCTCATAGTCACTCATGATAACAGGCTGTGATTTCATGCTGGAAACACCAAACACCCTCCTAGTAACGCACACCACTAACAGGACAGTATACAACTTTCTCTTTTTCCAACTTTTGCATCTGACGTTCTCTGATATTATGGACTCAATTGCAATAGAAACCACTTCTATATATATTTTATATATTTATATATAAATGAAAAAAAAATGGAGACAAGAGTAGAAATCCCTGACATTTTCACTTCTTCTCCGAAATTAACTCTTTGAGCAGTCGTGGTCCATACAACATGCACCTGATGTGTGTGTCCGTGTGTGTGTGTGTGTGTGTTTTTTGGACAGCACCAATCGGCATCTATACGAGCGCGTGTCAGTTTTAAAAGAGGTTCCCTGCCCTACATGGGTGAGAGTGAGAGAAATGAGACAGACACAGACAGAGGCGCCGAGCGGAAGGGGGGGGGGTGGAGGAGGAGGGGGAGAGGAAATATAGGTCAGATCGCAGAGCATGCAGACCCCCTTTTGCAGAAACACTCGTAAAAGGCATTCTCTCTCTCTCGCCGTCTCTCTCTTGCTCACTTGCACGCTCACGAGGATGCAGACAGTGAAAAAAGGGGGATGTGTCAAGTATGTCTCCCTGAGAAAACGCTACCTTCGTCAGTACCACTTGAGAAGAAGAAGAAGAAGAAAGAAGGAAGCCTTCCTGTGCCACTGACCCGGCCGGTCGAGTCTCCCACATCCTGTCCCTTCCAAACAATAATTAAAAAATAAAAATCTACAAGATCTGGTCTCTGCAAAAGCCCCCCCCCGCCTTCCCTCATCTTCGTCACATTGCACCATTTCTTCATCGCCGGACCGAACCGGACCAACCAAACGCTCGACGTTCCCAAGGGGCCAAACCGTTGCCGCCCTGCTGGTGCCGTCTTCTGCGTACGAGCTGCTCGGCCATCGTGTGTTGAAGTTAGCTTTAGCTTTAGCTTTAGCACTCGAGACGGGCCTGTGAAGTATGCGTGTGGCGGTGACACCTCGCTGACAGGCTCCAGTGGAACTCCTGTACCAGGTCGAGAGGTGGGGGAGGGGGCTGGAAATAGGCCGCCCTGCGACCCTCTCCACGTCTCCCGCAGCGCTCGCTGCCACGTCACAGGTTGAACTGACATGCAAGTACCAGAGGGGGGGGGGGGGGGGCAGTAGTGTCGGCGGAAAAGAAATCATTGCCGCCTCCTCCTTCGATGTGTGTGTGTGTGTGTGTGTGTGTGTGTCCCCTCGGTGCCAGAGATAAAGGCCTTGGTGTTGCATGGGGGGAGGGGACAGGGGGGAGGGTCAGTTTTGCAGTGATTGGCGCCGACCGAGAGTGCGAGATCTCTGTAGCCCTTTTCAAGTTTGACTCGCACAAAAACGACGAGTCTGGAAACAGGAAGGGGAAAAAAAAAAAGAGCGAGAGAGTAACAGATTTCAAGCGGGTGTTATGACAGAAAGCGCGGTCGAGACAAGTGACGGTGCGGGTGCGCTTCACTTAAAACACAACACTCACGCTGAGGAGGAGAAGGGTTAAAAACACGCGGGTTAGAAACAAAACTTGCTTGTCCGGGAAGCCGTCCACTCACGCCAGGAGGTGTTTGTTTTTTCTCTTTTGTTATTTTTTTTTTTTTTTTAAAAACTTCATCTAAAAATCAAACCTCGTCAACAGCTCGCCGTATGTAGAAATTTACACAGCCACTCGAGAGAGAGAGAGAGAAAAAAAAATCCTCTGTATAAAATTGTTTTTCAAACTTTTTTTTCTTCCCCGTCCCCCCCCCATTCGTCCTTTCATCTCTCCGCCGATAATAAAAACCAGGAACTGGGGTGTCGACACCTCGCAGTAGAAAAAAAACAAAATAACGACAACGATAAAACAACAAAAGAAAACAAATAAAAGAATAACCAAACGAGTTCTAAAAAGATGGCCTCCGCTTCCCCCTGCGGCCTCCGGCTCCTCCCGAGGAGCTCGGAGGAGGCGCGGGGAGGAGGGAGGGAGGGAGGGAGAGAGAGGGAGGAGACTTCAGCTCTCTCTCTCTTGCTCTCTCTCTCTCTCTACCTCCGCCTACGAGACCAGTTTGGGCAGCACCGTGCGCAGAGGAATGGCCTCCCTGTGGTCTCCCATTATGTTGCTCCGCAGTTTGTTGTTGGCGGCCGTGCCGCCGCCGAAGCCCGGCGCCGCCTTGCCGTGGATGGGGGGGAAGGTGGTGGCGGCGGGGGAGGGGTGGTGGTGGTGGTGCTGGCCCTCGGGGAGCCGCTTGACGGCGGCGCCGGGGCTCTTCTCGGGCCCGCCGGCCGGCTTGGGCAGCCGGCGGTACAGCCAGGGGTGGCGCAGCGCCTGGCTGGGCGTGAGGCGGGTGCTCGGGTCCCAGTCCAGGCACTTCTTGATGAAGTCCGTGAAGGCGGCGTCCTCGCAGCCCTTGAGCGCCGCGCCCCACTCCTTGCTGCCGGGCGGGCCGCGCATCTTGCCGCGGCGCGAGCGCGCGCCCGTCAGCACGGTGGCGCCGGTGGGCAGCGTGCTGGCGCCGCAGTAGCGCGGGTGCCCCTTGGAGTTGATGAAGTTCTTGGCGCGCTTGGCCTGCTCCAGCACCTTCTGCGGCGGCATGCCCAGCAGCTCCATGACGCAGGCCAGCTGGTCGCCCTCGTCCTCGCCGGGGAACAGCGGGTAGCCCGTCAGCAGCTCGGCCAGGATGCAGCCGAAGCTCCACATGTCGATGGGGAGGCCGTAGCGCGAGCCCAGGATGACCTCGGGCGCGCGGTAGAAGCGCGACTGGATGTAGGTGTAGACCCGCTGGTGCTCGAAGCAGCTGGAGCCGAAGTCAATCACCTGGTGGGGGGGCAGAGAGAGAGCGTGAGCCTCAGACACTCGTTTCCACTGAGAATATTTCAAAACCCGATGAGTTTGCTTGAAGTGTATTTATTACTGCAAGCGATTAATGCAGAATTTTCACCCTTGAAGGTCCAGTGTGTGAAATTTTGAAGGAGTGCCTAGAAAAGCCCTAGTAAATCCAATCCATTATCATTTTTTGCCAATTCCATGACCTTTCCATGTTTACCATGACCGCGGGGGCGCTGTTCAGAGGTCACGGGCGCACGTGTGCGTGTGTGCTCACCTTGATGCCGCTGCGGCCCTGCTGCTTGAGCAGGATGTTCTCGGGCTTGAGGTCACAGTGGATGATGCGGTGCCGGTTCAGGGCCTCCAGGCACTGCAGGATGGAGTGTGCAAACTTGCGGACCAGCGGCAGGCTGAAGCCCTGGAACTTGTTGCGCTTGATCAGCTCGTACAGGTTCATGCTGAGCAGCTCGAAGGTCATGCAGATGTGGTTGCGGAAGGTGAAGTTCTCCAGCATGTGCACCACGTTCATGGTGCCGTTGCGGTCCTGCTTGCGCAGGTGCTCCAGGATGCGGATCTCCTCCTGCGCCTGCCGGTGGAAGCGCTTCTCGTTGCGCACCATCTTCAGTGCCAGGTGTTGCTGCAGCTTGTGGTCGTACACCTTGGCCACCTGACCGAAACTGCCCTTGCCGATAATCTGAGGAGGAGGAGGAGGAGGGGGGTGAGAATCACTCCTGAAGAGAAATGTTTGCTTTGCTACATCATTTCATAATAGCACTTTGGTCTGACCTTGAGGAACTCGTAGCGGTAGGCGAGGTGGTCGTGGGGCACGTGGATGTAGCCGCCCTGCTCGTCGTCGTACCCGCAGTTGTTGTTGCCCCCGGCGATGGCCGGCCTCTTCTTGGCGTTGGGTCCCACGAAGTAGACGTGCGGGTACGAGTGGATCTCCGTCTGCTCCAGCGGCGTGAGCTGCGAGCGGTAGAGCCGCAGCGCCTGCTCGGGGCTCAGGGGGCCGCACATCTTCCCGCTCTTGCCGCTGTTCCCGTCTCCATGAGGGCCCGAGGATTCGCTGGAGCCCTTACTGGACTCGGTGCTGCGGCGAGCAAGCGTCACAGATGGAGGATTATTCGTGAACGACTCAACCACAGGCTACTAATGAGCTTTAGTAATCTAATATTGATGGTCTAATTCATAGGTGTCAAACTCTGGCACCGCAGTGTCATTATAATTGGCCCGCGAGGCGATACTAAGTCACTGCTTGAGCCGGCCCACCGGTATTATACAGCACAGGTACAGCCAATACTACAAATCCCAGCATGCTCTGCTGGTAGTTTGCCACATCAATCGTGATAGAATGTTCATTGAAGGATATAATTATTACTTCATTGGTTTATTATTTCATTTTGCAATATATTGTTATTTTATGTTGAAATACATTTCAGACTGTTTCAAAATAACGTTTGATGAAATGTGTTTAAATTTAAATCAGAAGGCTGCAAATAAAAAGGAGGCATATGATTTTTACTTACATTTTATTTACAGTTTTTTAATTTGAAATTCAATTTTGCATGTGTGCAATATAAAGTGACTTATTGTATAGTATTAAGCGTTGCTTGTTCCATATTCTGGTTAAAGCAAAACTTGTTTGGGTCCATAGAAAAAGGTTCACTGTTATATATTTTCAATCAATATCAATGTTCGCCTTTTTACTCAAGTTAGACATTTTGGCCCCGCTGTGTGTTTTGAGTTTGACAAAACTTTTTTTAGAAAAAAAGGCAGTGTTTGACGCAAGACTGCAACGCCCGTTTGTTAATGGCACACCACAGCGGGTGGCGGGCGATGCGGCCGTGGGTCAGGTGTCTCCCTTTGCGCCCCTCACCTTTCGACGCTGCACTCCTTGGACAGGAGGGCGACCGGGGTGGGCTTGTTGGGGGTGTGGCCGGTGGTCCCGCTGTTCTGGGTGGTTGCCGCAGTGATGGCATTGATCTTTCGGTTGATGTTGAAGTCTTCGTAGAGGTACTGGACTTTCATCTGGCCCCCTCGCGTGGCCACCTGATCGGCCATGGCTGTCTTGTTACTGGCAACCTTGAAGACAGGAGGAAGTAGACAAAAAGGAAATTAGAAAGCAAAAAATAATGTAATATAAATTTTAAAAAAATGTTTTTTTTTTTAAGGAGCGCTAGCTTGTTAAACAAGATTAGATCATAGTGGATTTATAACTAACAGGCATTGCAAAAGTAGTCTGTGTGTTTTCTTTGGTGCGTTTTATGTGTGTCTCTCAGACGTCTAGTTGCGTACTGCATGACAAATAGCGGAAGACGATGATAAATTGCAAATTAAAGCTTACATCGGGGGCGGGGACTGCGCGGGTGAGAAGGCTGGAGTCAAAGTCAGAATCTGACTTTCTCAAATTTTCATTTTACACTTTAAACTTTAAATTCTCAGATTAAAGCCCCCCCCCCCCCCCCAAAAAAAAAGAAAAGAAAAATCAGTTCTTTTTTTTAACGGGAGCAAAACAATCTGACTTTCAACTGAGATTAATGTCACCAGGGAATGGCAGAATATGGGGTTTTTAGAACCAAAGGGATCTGGAGGCAAAGAGCCAACTCAAAGTGTTCTGATATTAAGTGTTTGCAGCAGATAGCAGCGAGCAGCAGGTGAACCAGCGCAACCTGCCAAAGATCCAGTCTGGCAGCCACGAGATAAGAGATCCACCCACAAGCACAACTCACTCACATTCACAAGAGTGGCTCCGTTCCAAGCAATTTGTTTGTTGACTCACTGTTAGCCATGAGGTCAAGATGGTTTCTTAATTTCTAATCCCTGAATTTCATTGATCGAAAACACGTGGCCGTGTGTCAACAGCAATTACTTGTCATCGCTTCCTTAAACAACAACGGTGTGACCAAAAAGACCGAGACTAGACTTTGACCCTTGCTTGCACGTGAGCCAACAGGTGAGTCCTCTCCGTGCTGAACCCAAGCGAACGGGGATTGTTTTCAGAGCTTCTCCCGGCTCACTATAAACAGCAAAGTCTCAACAAACCATAAGAATTCCTTCTTCCTCATTCTCGGCCCGGCCCCCGAAATTCTGCCTCTCGCCAGCGGAAAACGACAATCCGCAAGATTATGGAGCCCGGGGGAAATTACAATCATTAAAGTTAGATTATACTCTTAAACTGCTCAGGCACTTTGGACCCCCTTTATATGAAAAGGGACAAGCTGACATGAGTGCAGTATCGTGAGGAGATGTGACTGAGTCTTTAACACGGTCATTAATGGCCACGGGCCTCCTCCTGGACTTTGGACCTGATGTTCTCCTGACTGATTGGAGGTTTTATTGGGATTTTTTTTTTCTTCTTAAAGGTAAAAGTCACAAAACCTAGCACATGCCGTCCAACGCGGGACAATAAAGGCCCATCTTATCTTATCAGACCATCAAGATCAACAAAACAAGGGAAAGTCTTGCATCGCAAAGCGGCCCTTGCCATTTCAGAGTGAAAGAGGACACAGCTTCCAGTGGTCGCGTGTCGCCCGCCGGACTCCTGAAATAGAGGCGGTATGCAAGACAAGTTTCCATACGTGTAACCATATAGTCTTAACTTATTACAACAGCCCTCCTGTTGACCCGGGGCTGCTGTGCAGCTGTCGGCCCACCAGCGACACCACACAACACAGTGGAAGCCATTGATTTGGCCCCTTCACCTACAAACGGCCACAAATGATGCCAGTGGAGTAGAAATCAACACTTACACAGAGTGGAACGTCAGCTTCGATGGAGCATTGATTTCTCGGGGGGGGGGGGGGTTTGCACTTGGGAATATGATTCGAACTACAAAAGAAAGTGAACCTGGAAAAAGGAAAACACAAGAGAGCTGGAATCTCCCCAAGTGCTGCAGCAGCAGCAGCGTGTGCAAAGTCCTTGCTGTGCCAATCTACATGTGTAACAGATGGGGGAGAGCTAATCTGTTCGCTGGCTGACAAACACCTAAGTACGCCTCCTTCCTTCCTTCCTACAGGCGCACGCCGAGCGTTGCACAACCCCTTGGACGTCAGCGGACGCACAAAGTGGGACCTCGGGACTTTGATACGCCCGGCCCAGCCCGGGGCCGACCGCAGGGACGATAAGATTTGTTTATCGCATGAATATATGCGGCCACGCGAGCAGTAAAAAAAACAAAACAAGCACAACCAGAGCAAACTGCTGTCACATTCAGCCGAGGATATTATCTCTACGAGCGTGACGAGGGGAAAAAAACAACGGTTAAAAGGGACGGGACTAGAATAGAAAACTAGGCCTAACCCCTCGCCAGCACGGGAATGGCAGGGAAGATTACACTGGGCAGACAGACACAGAGAGACAGGGAGAGAGAGAGAGAGAGAGAGAGAGAGAGAGAGAGCGAGAGGGAATGTTGATTGGCAACTTTGTTAGTGGGTCACATTTTCAAGCCCAATAAATCTTTACAATATATCAAAACCAGCCCCGTCCTCCCCCTCAGCTGCTGGAGGGTCAGTGTGTGTGTTAATTTCCTGCCAAAGGGGCTTTTCTGGGGTGGGGGGGTGGGAGTCCCAACGCTCCTATTTATCTGTGTATTTTTACTACATCAGCTGCAGACAGCGTTCAGTATCATGTTCTCGGATTCTTGTCGAAGCATCTTGTACTTCTATGTTTCAAAGTGTAATAAAAAGCGAATACAGCGGGTTGCTCCACTGCAGCCGACCTTGTTAACAAGAAGCTGCTGGTACAGCGTAAATGTGAACGACCGTGTGCCAACTTTGAATTCCAGATGGAAACTGGAACGGACAGCATTCCGCCTTGTCGACAGCTTTGTTTTTGAATAATCAAGTCTCGGCTGTGAAACGCAGGTCAATAAATCTTTGGTGGAAGAAAATAAAAAAAAATTCTGCTTCACCGGGCCGGCCATTCGCATCAGTCGCCTGGACGCACATCTGCGCGTTTTCCCCAAGGCTGTCAATCAATACTCGTCACATGACCGAGAGTTGGTGTCATTGACGGTTGAGAAAGTTCAACTTGAGCACGTGCAGATGCCACAGTGTCAACATGGTTCTCTTGTGTGTTTGTGTGCGTGGACACTGATCGGTGTGTGTGTGTGTGTGTGTGTGTGTGTGTGTGAGAACACGGGTGTGTGTTTGTTGGTACACTCACTGTGTGTTTGGGCACTGGGGGAAGCCCAGACGGACTGTTTGTATCGGCGTCGTCTTTGAGGATGTGGTCCGTCCTCATGTACGAGTCATAAAGACCATCGCCATGGCGCGCTGAGGAAGAGGAGGAAGAAGAGGGGACACTTGGTGAGATTACGCAACAGAACCGTAAAGACTGGGACCAGCTGACGTGACAATATCCCGATGAGCGACGTGTGGAGAATCCTAATTTATCTCCACAGACAAAGCATCTTATCAGACACAACCTGGTTCCGTGTTTTCCGTCTATTAACCAACCAAACAGTTTCGATCGTTGGCTCGGCGCTTAAACAAACCGATTTCGCCCAATGAAACCCAGCGACCGAGCGACCGACCTAGCGCTGACAAAGGCCGCCTCTGTCCTCCGACGGCGGACGGTGGCAGACACGGCAGCGCGCCGTCCATCCGACACATCATACAACCCACATTGTCTGTGAACGGCCCATTATTACATCTATGGCACCTATTGTGCAGCGTCCAATGCCCGCGCTCCGACCTAACCAGCTTAGTCGGAGGCTTAGGGTCCCAGATCGCTAGCGCTGCAAGTGGTATTACTGGCCTAATAGGGGTAACAGATGCCTCTGTGACGACAGCATCTTTTCCGTCTACCCATATGTCCATTCAGGCCGCGCCGTGCACACACACACATGCACCAGGTGTGCTCAGAAAATAGAGCTCTTGGAAGGATGAGGGCGTCTGTCATTTAATAGTGCCTTGCACGGCCGCTCACCTCTGCGGCACTGTGCCAAATACCTAACGCTAAATGGCACAGCAGGCGGCGGCGGCAGCGGCGTGCACGGGGCTCCGGCAGGAGGTCATTTACTCAAATGACAAACCGCTCATCGGCCTGCTGTTTATCCGAAACGCTCCCCACTCCGACTGCCGGCGTCTGCGAGCTGGGAATCGGGCAGGGTGAGCGTTTAACATATGCCATTTATGGCATTATGTTGGAGGGGGGGGCTGGCTAATTAAGCCCAAACTCGCAACGTGCTCTCCGTTCTCTCCAATTTGCCTTCTGAGAGGGTTGTAACCATGTGTGGGTGCGTCACAGCTGCGTCCCCAGGCTCGTCAACAGGCCAGCCCTGGGACAGATTAGGCCGCTGCCTGGATACCGACTCATTAGACCTGCGCGGCACAGCAAACAGACGTATTAGGGCTGTGCGTGTGATATTAGCCAGCGCCGGCCGGCCGGCCCATTAGTCAACCCCGCCAACTCCAGACGCAGGACAGAGCGGACGGGATGTTTTTCTCCGCGCAAACTTTCCTGTGGAGGAACAATATAAATACGCTGGGGGTGACACTGGGACTCGAGCGAGCGAGCGGCCAACCAAACAGCCGGCCCTGCCCGGTCCAGCTGGAGTTCAGCTCCCCACAGCAAAGGGCAAGGAACACGGTTCCAAACAGCCAGCGGATCATGTGTCGCAAAACATGTGGCGTAGTCGCAGCCTTTTGTCCTCCTCTTCCTGGTGTCCTCCTCATGAGAACAGAGACGCAGCGCGCATGTCTGAGGGAGGCAGCTCAGAACTACGTCTCCATCCGCTTGACTTTGAAGTTGAAGTAGAGTTTGCAATGGCTGAGCTACACAAGCCCACTCCAACTAGACATCACGCTGAATGTGACATCAGGGTGCAATGAGCACATGGTACTGATACCGTGCACAGAGAGGAAAGGCTTTTGGATGCCATAAAATTCAGATAGCACAGCCAATTACGTTGTGATAGGACAGTAAATGTGGAGAGATGGAACAGGAATATTTTCACGGACAGTCCAATTGACCTGAACTCCTCGTAAAAAAAAAAAAAAATTAATTAAAAAAACTTGTTTACGACTTGAATGCCTCGTGAATAAAAAAAATAAATAAACAAACATGTTTACAATTTACAATAAGCTCGGCAAATGAAAACAAACGGCAATTAAAAACCTTTGGAACTGCGTCGTCTGACCGAAAAACTTTGGATATGCGAGCTCCCAAAACAACGAGACGAGACGAGACGAGCAAAGGGAACATTTTCAGACACAGGATATTTTTGTAAACGATGATTTGCGAGGAAACTTATGCCGCAGACACGCCAGGATGGCGAGGGCTTTCTGCTTGTGGTGGCGGCGACGACTGTGTCCTTCAGCTAAAAGAGTTTGGGGGTGTGGGGGGGCAGCAACGTTCAACAATCGGCGACACAAAAAAAGTGGGTGAGAAACGACTCTTTTGTTGTTGGTTACCTGTTGCTATTGGGCCCTCTGGTTTTCTGCTTATTATCATCATGATTGCAATTAATATGTGACGCCAGCATCCAAAAGAAGGAGAGGGGAAAAAAATCCCAGAAGAAAAAAAAAAAAGGAGAACAACCAAAGACTGAAAATAAAAGTCACAATGCAAACGAGGCTCACTTGGCCGTAACCTGCTGTGTTTGCAAAAAAAAAAAAAAAAAAAAAAAGCAGAGAACTCCCCCAAGTGTGGTTTCGGTAGAGTTAACTCGAGTTTATTCTCTCCTTGTTATTATCTACCTTTAACTTCTTCCTTTGACTGTAATTATCCTCGTTTTTGTTAAAAAACCGCCGAGTGTTGTGTTTAGTGTGCAGGCTCACACACTGGCCACGGCTATCATTAGCCCCCTTTGGTTGCCGTTCGTACAGGGGAGGGAAGAAGAAGAAGAAGAAAAAAAAAATACACACAAAAAAGAAGAACCTGAGCAGGCGGTGAGGCGGTGGGGGTCGTCTCCCTCGGGTTAGCCAGCCAGCTAGCTTCCAACAGCCACACACACACACACACACACACAAAAAAAACAAGCGTCCGCCGGCCGGAGAGCCGCTCCCTTTGTTAAAAAATAGTTTGAGTCCAAATGTTGCAGCTCGGTGGTGTGAGCCGTTCGCCCCTCGCCTCTCTGTGTCGATGCAGCGGGCGGATCCAGAGCACCATTCCCAGTCGTGCTTAAAATCCCGGCGAGCGGACTTTGTGGTAGGCAAAGCGTAGCACAGCGAGAAAAACCCCGGGACCACGTCCTCCTTCGGGACAGCTGCTTCGGGGCTGCCTCGTCTTCTTCCCCAAGTGGCTAGCCAGAGGAGGCTAGCGCCGCTATCTGTGTCCGAGCTCCATTGTCCGAAACGCCCGAGAGCAGCAACAGCAGCGGCGGCGGCAGCAGCAGCAGCGCGTCCGTCTCGTCGACAGAAGTTTCACCTGTACCGGGGCGGCTGCGATTGGGTTTGATGCGTCGCCCGTGCGGTGCGAGTACCTTATTAGAGGCAGCTGTGTTGTTGCTAAGGGCGTCTTCTTCACCGAGAGTCGGCAGCCAGCACTCAGGACGGAGGGGGGTGGGGCGGGGCTTAGCCAGCCAGCGCCTGAACGCACATGCGCCAGGAGGGAGTGAGGGAGGGCGACACGCAGCGTTCAACTTGCGACACTGCAACCCTAAACAACATCAAAGGGCAACATTTGACATTTTCTTTATAAAAAAAACCACTGCGGGTATATTATTAGTATATTGGGGCGACTGTAGCTCAGGAGGTAGAGCGGGTTATCCAGTGGCCGAAGGTTCATCCCAGTCTGTCCTTGGGTCCTTGGGCAAGACGCTTATTGCCTTGTATGAATGTGTGTACATGTTGGGTGGTGATTGGAGGGGCCGTTTGGCGCAGATTGGCTGCCACAGGTAAGGCATCTGTGGCTACACATGTAGCTCACCACCGCCAGTGTGAATGTGCTCAATGTAAAGTGCTTTGGGTGCCTTGAAAAGCGCTATATAAATGCAATCCATTGTAATTGGTATCCATCCATCCATTTTCCATACCCGCTTCTAACCGAGCTCAGAGTTGTGGGGGTCTGCTGCAGCCTCTGCCAGCTGTCATAGAGCGAAGGCAGGGTGGGTGACACCCAGGGCAAGCTGCCAGTTCATCACATGGCCACTTGGAGACAAACAACCATTTGCACTCACATACACAGCGAGGGTCAAGTTAGAGTTTCCAATTCACCTCACATGCATGATTTTGGACTGTGGGAGGAAGCCGGAGAGAACCCACGCAGACACAGGGAGAACATGCAAACTCCACACAGAAAGGTCCCAGGCCCGGAATCGAACCCTCGACCATTTGAGGCAAATTAGGAACTCTAAATTGACCCGAGGTGTGCGTGTGAGTGCAAATGATTGTTTGTCTCCATGTGGCCCTGTGATGAACGGGCCACTCGCCTAAGGTGTCACCCTGCTTTCACCCAATGACATCTGGGATAGGCCCCAGCAGACCCCCAAAAACCTTGAGTGCATGACAAAGCAGGTATTGAAAATGGATGGATGGATGGATGGATGGATGGATGGATGGATGGATGGATTGGATGATCATGCTGCAATCGTTTTGTGTCAGAGCTACAAGGTTGTCTTTCCGTGCCGGCCCAACAACAATCTTTTCTAGGGTGCAGCGTATGTCACCTTCACCCTAACACAGCTGACTCCAGCAGCCCCGTCATAATTTGCAGTGATAGAAAATGGGTGGCTGAAACATTTGGTCAGTTGTATTTGGTTGATGTTGGATAATGTGTCACCTAGCTCCCACTTGATTTTAATCTTTTTCTTTTTTTTTTTTTCTTTTTTTTTTGCATCATTGTAATATGTCTTGTTGGCTTTGGGTAAATGACCTGGTGCTATTTGAGAGCATTCCATTGTTTTTTCTAAATGGACGCATGCGTTTATACTGAAACCACGGACACACTGGTCCTCAAGGCCACACTGAGCTGCTGGTGGTCATTGAAAATTGCATAGCTGGTCAGAAAAGCTGAGCGACAGACTGAAACTGGAGAGCGAATGGAGATATATACAGAGCTGGATATAGTTGGGGGCAGGCAGAGGACGGAGCGAGCAGGCATGAGAGAGTGGGAGGGGTCAAGCTAAATTCAGACAGTGATACATGCTGGGAAGGGGGGGCCGTGCTAATCTTAGCTCTTTCTCAGAGGTGACAAGTGGGGGGGCCTGTCTATATTTGCTGCCATAAATAAGCATATTGACACAGTTTTAGGTGGCCTTCTGGACAGCGGCCAACCTTTAAGGCCAGCCTGGCCGTGTTGCGTATTCATAGATGGTGGTGTATGGAGAGCGTGAGGCCCCGGTGCCTATAAACTGATCTGCTTATCGCACATTCCCACAAAAAGAAAAAAAAGAAAAAAGAAAAGACAGAAAGTTCAAGGTGTAAGTGTGTGGAAACTGTGCTCTAAACACAGCCAGTGAATTTATAGCCATCGCAGGAGAAGGGACCAGGTGCAGAGAGCTACCTTTAGTCCCTTGCAGGGGTTGAGGGTTCGAGCTGTATTTGGTCTCTGACAGACACGGACATCTGTGAGCTTATTGGTATATTGACCTAAGGCCTCGTTTTGAATGTCCTTTGGAAGAGTAATCTGTGATAATGATTGACCTGGTAGTTTTATTGAATATCTATCTATCTATCTATCTATCTATCTATCTATCTATCTATCTATCTATCTATCTGAAGATCTGTTGGTGAAGTCCCAGTATTTTCATGTAAAATAGTTTTTTAAAGCTTTTATTATGCAAAAAAAAAAAAACAATTTTGCAAGAATTCAGAACACTAAAAACTGCCTCTGTCGTGTCTGAAAAATGTGAAATTCACTCTTTTACATCTTTTGCTTGCTCCACGTAGCAGAAAGTGCCCTTTGTGATGTCACTGATGTTCTTGACCACACCCCTGGTCAGCTGTTGGATGACTGCTGGAAGATTGTAGTGTTATCTCAGCATCAGTTTTGGCAGGAGGCCAAAAACCCCCTGTGTTTTTTGTTTTTTTTTATCAGTGAGCTGTCAACAGAAGGCTAAGCCTCTGTATTTTCTGAAGATCTATGGAGTTTATTTGCATAATTTATCGTGCGAGATTGCTCGGGCTGATGTCTCGGGTAAAAAAAAACAACTAAAGGTCTCTGTCTATCTATCTATCTATCTATCTATCTGTCTATCTATCTATCTGTCTACCTATCTATCTGTCTACCGCCTTAGCCGACATATTGCCATCTGTTGGTGATTACAAGCATAGCAAGTTGTAAAGCGCAACACTTTCCACTGAGGTCATGCCTTGAGAACACATCCTCCTGAAGTTGCTGACATTCAAATTGTCGTGCTGCATTTGAACATTTTTAAATAATTACATCCCATCCCATTACAGGACGTTAATACATGACCTTCCTCACTTTCGCCTCACTCAGTGCTACAGCTTTGTGAGAAAGGCTGATTTTATTGGGGAAAAAAAAAAAAAAAAAAATCAGGACACATGACCCTGCATGCAGTTATTACATGTTATGACACGTGAACACAGAGAGTCATTCATCGGCATTCTGACACAGAAACTGAGATGAGCGAGAGGGATGACCTTTAATTTCATTTTCTTACTTCCTGTACAGCTCTACAGTTATTTATATATATATAATATATATATACATATACAAACACTTCTTCAGTTAAAACAAAAATAAATTGCGGTTAAAGCATTAAGTCTCAACATCCCTCATGTGGATGAGATGGACTATGAAATAAATAACTGACATTTCACACACACACACACACACACACACACACACACACACACACACACACACACACTCAGGGTTGCGGAGAGAGAGAGAGAGAGAGAGAGAGGGACGACTGTTGGGGAAGGGAAAGTAACACTAGCCAAGATTCTCACACTCATGCAAGTTCACACCCCTCACACACCCACACACACACTCAGGCACATGTGTGTTGACACACACTGCATACACAGGGGCACATGAAATTAAAGGCACTGCCAGAAGGGGGAAAGGTTGAGTTTGTTGGGGGGTTTGGGGGCCTGGTGTGCCGTAAGAGGCGTGAGTTCACCGACAGCGCACTTCTTTTTTTTGTCGCTGTTTCTGTGACTTGGATAAAACGGAAGTGTTGGGGCGTCTTGACGCTCCTCCTCAATGCATCCCTTCTATTTTGACATGCACGGCGAACCACTTTCAACCACCAACATGTAGAAGAAGTTGCACTTGGAAATCCACTTCACGTCATTGGATGCAGGTTATGTGAGGCCCGGTGAGTGAGTGAGTGAGCGTTGATGACACACCCAGTATTAAACACCCCTCACGCCATTCTCACAGCACACACATACACACCAGCAGGAATGAGAGAAAAATGATATTCACCTTAATTACAATGTTAAAACCTTTGCCTCTCTTTATGTCTCCCCCCCCCCGTGTCCACATATCACATATGCATTTCAAACACATCATTGGTACATCAGAGCCACTACATTGGAGTTTATTCACTTTATCTTGCTTCCTTTTTTGTGGCCTAATGAAGAAGAGTCACACAGTGACCTGCACCTTTTTTTTTCTTTTTCTTTTTTTTTTTTTAGATAAACCACACTTGAATAAATAGAAATCATAGCCTTTAAAATCCTTTGCAAAGTCCCTATGAGCTTCGGCGTCACTTCCTCTCGCACCTAAGTGCGACCCTCTGCAAAAACAGTAGGAGATCACCCCTTCATTAACGCGACAACACCGCGGGGCTGCTGTTTGCTTGACTCTGATTTCTCTATATGCGGGTGAAGTTCAAGCAGGGCTGAGTTCACCCGACATTTGTTGGGGGGGGGGGGGGGGTGAGATCACAGGTGGGAAGAAGGTGAGAATGCTTGATGCGAGAAGTGGACAGCGAGCCGAGGCAGAAGTTCCCCACCGGCGCGTTATGATGTGGCGTTTAAAGGGAAATTCCAAATGACTTTCTCCACCCGGGGGATTACGCTTTTCCTGTGTCGAGTGGCTCAAGCTTATTCGTCGGCAGGTTTTTGAATGACTGAAGCAGATGATCAGCGTCAAGTTTTAAGGATCTTCAAAAGTTTGAGCAGCATCACAGAAAACGTTTGCACGCAGGTCAAATCTTTTCTTGGCGCTCGATTGGCTTTGGGACTACAAAGCGGCGGGAAAATATCTCCCTGGATGAGAGGAGTGTTGTTCCAAGTGGAGATCCTGAGAGTTCAGATCTCAGCTTGTGAAGGAGCAAAAAAGAATCAGTTAAAGTGGATGATGGTTTTGATTTATGGCTGCCAATTTGAAAATTACATCGAAGCAATTATGGCTTTGGTTACCTTTTGAATTATCTTTTGCACCAAATAAAATGTAATAACACAGGTCACAGATATGAGAAAATGAATAAAATTCTTTCACATCTGAGAATGTAAATAAAAAGCAAAATGGTGATGAAACGGTGAAAGGTGACATTTCAGTTTCTGTCTTTTTTTTTTTTCCTTCCTAATCATGAACAAGAACCAAACGTTAAATTAAAAAAATAAATCCTTTCCTTGTAGTTGGAGTATCCGAGGCGGAAATGCCGCCTTCTTCAACACCACCAAAATGGTGTCTACCTTGTACAGCGTTCCCAAGACTTCTCTTTCTTTGATTGTCCTTCCGTCCCGGATAGATGCTAAAGAAAGTTTTCATGCCTTTCCTATTTAAAATCTTAAACTCTGTGTGCAGTGGGATGAGCTGAGACTCATGCATAAGTAACACTTGTAGTAGCAGCAGCAGACGTAACAGAAGAAGAAGAAGAAGAAGAAGAAGAAGAAGAAGAGCGGCGGGAGGGGGGGCTTTAAAAACACCACTCACTAAATTGATTTTGTTCAAGCGCACAAGCCTTCAAAAATTCAAGATTCGGATCTTGCTGCAGTTTATTTTTCCAGAGTGCGTGTTGTCGTTCGCGGCCTTGCAGATCACACACGCACGCTGAAGCCTTTCTGTAGGCCTGCGGGGGGATAGATGTTGCGTCCTGAGTTGGGGGTCTGCATCTGTGTGTGGATGCACCACGTGTTTGGGTGTAAGTGCAGGGGGGGTGGTTAAGACAAGTTCAGCTCCGGCTCCAGTCTCTGAATAGATTGGCCAGTCTCACGGGCTCTGTGGGTCAGTCTCCCACCCGCTTGACCACAGAACAGGTGTAGAGGGGAGGGGCTCCGGGGTCAGAGGTCGTGTTGTTCCAGGGCCAGTTGAAGCCTCTGCCGGTAATTGTTGTATTTCTGCTCTACCGCCCTCACGCGCTCCGCCTCCTCCTTCTCCAGGATGATCAAGAAGTTCTGCAGCTCGGGGACAGAGAATGCGTGCCACTGCCACACAGAGAAGGAAGACGAACGTTCAATATTGTGCTATAAGATTCCATAGGTTACTTATATATACACTACCGGTCGGTCAAAGGTTTGGGGAAGCTTCATGAAATAATCTACCGGAATGCTCTAAGAACATTGCGGGTGCAGGAAAATGAGTCAGGATGTGCTGAACACATTATGGGATGGAATTCTCTCAATCACTTTTAAGGACATGGAAATGTGTAATTAATGTCACTAAATGTCACTAAAATGTTGCCACACTTGCTAAGCACATCTTGACTGATTTTCGTGCACTCATAATGATCGCAGAGAATTCAAGACCATTATTTCATAAACCTGGTTATAATGGAGCTCAATTCAGAAATGAGTCAGCGACCCAAAACGTTTGATCAGGAGGGTACTTATGACGTCCAAACATTTTCTTTTTGAAGGTTGAGGCTGTATATCAAAAAATCCGACAGCAGTTTGCACGCAATCCCATTTGTCACCACTTGATGCACGATAAGGTAAAGCTATCACCTGTTTTTTCGACCCCTACTCACCTCCACCTCTCCGGTCTCATTCTCTTTGAGGATGAAGCTGAGCAGATCGGGGTCAGGCCCAGCGATCAACCTCAGGAGAAGAGGATGGTCACACTGGGGAAGCTTCTGGAGCAGAGCTGCAAGGGGGGAAACACAATAAATAAAATTTCCTGATATCTATAGCACACTTAAAAAAACAACAACAAAAAAACATTAAATATGTGTCCTTCACCCACCCTGTCCGTCCCGGTGCGTCTGCTTGTACAGCGCAAACTTGCAGGGATTGTCCAGCACCATGAATTTCTTCAGCAGCGCCTGGATGACCTCCCTGGTGGTGGTGTGGGAGCTAATGTGCAGCTGCTTGGCGCAGTCTGAGGGCAGGTAGAAGGACGTTCTCTCCTGGTTGGTGGCCCCCTGGCTCTCCGACGGGACCTGGCTGCCGCCGCTCGCCAGCCTGTTGCCTCCTTCCAAGGCCGGGACGTCCACAGAGGGGACGGTGACCGGCCGGCTGAGCCTCAGGTGGACTCTGATGAAGCCGGTGTAGGAGCCAACTGATGACTGAGGTATGCGGAGGAAAAGGGACGGACATCAGCGAGAGGAGAGGCGCGTTTGACAATGTTCGATGAACATTTTAGAACAAAGTTAAACCATAAAGTTCTGCTGGTAGCCAATTCTTTTCCATTTATGCTCTTTGAAATTTCTAGCTGAATAAGCGATTAAAGGACATGTTCTGAAACCAGCAGATATTTCTAAAATCCATAAAATAACTGTATGAACTGTGCGCCATGAATAATTCCGGAACTCACCATGTTCATTTTATTATCGGAGACTTGAGAGTTGTACTCCTCGATCCTGGTCCGCACCTCCTCCCCCGACAGCTCCTTCTTCCCTCTCTCTTCTTCCTCCTTCGCTTCATTTTGCTGCGAGGACAGAAAGGGAGGCGTTCAGTTTGACTTTAACCAGCAGATGGTGCTGCTTCCCGTAAAATCTCTGCGAGCCAAACGGATGCTTCGCTCAGTTTCATGAATAAACGCCTGAAAGCACCAGAACCGGATGGCTGTATTTCTCCCTTTCGAGGCTTTCAAAGCCAAAGTGGAGTTGAGGGACGGCAGGACTCCGACACTAACCATCTGTGACAGTGTTTCCTCCTGTCCCACATCCTGCCCTCCCTTCTAAAGGGGCGTATCTGACCGTGTGGACATGCTTTAGTCACTGCTCCATTTCTCCTCTTGGTGCAGATTCCACGCAACTCTGCAGCAGAATTGTGAATGGGGCGGATTCGCACATTCAGCATCACAGCGCAGGAATATCGACAGCGCTGCCCCCTTTCACGCTCCCTCTGTGGCTGCGGGGGAGAGGAGGGGGAGAGATGGGGAAGGCGGGAGGATGCCATGGAAGAGGAGGAGGAGGAAGGAGTGGGAGGTGGAAGAAGCGAGGAAGGGGTAAAGAGTGATGAAAGAGCGGCTTCTGCTGCTGCTGCTGCTGAGCCAGCCTTAGCAACACAGAGTTTGACTGGGTTATTTATAGTACAGTAGGAAGCATCCTCTCCATCTCGCAATTGCAACATCTTCTCTCCCTCCCTCCATCCATCCTCACCCATCTTCACTCGCACCGAGAGAGAATTTCAGCGAGGGGTGGTGTTGTCTTTTTCTTTTCTTTTTTCAGAAGGGGGAGTCCTCGGGTTTGAGAGATGAAGTCACCGTTTCATTCAGCAGAGAGGGGGAGAGCACCAGCGCACGCCAGTGTGCACATGCCGGCTGAGCAGCGTCTGCAGCGATGGGAGACGCACGCAGACGCAGTCGGTGTTTCCGTTCACAGCGGAGACACTAAAAATACAGTTTAATTCTACAATATGGAAACCACGCACGCCACTGACCTACATTGGCTGCAGCGACGGGCCGAAGTGACGACGCGAGCCAGCGACTCGGCTGATGTCGGCGATGCGACAGGCATAAAAAATTAACATAATCACCATTATTAACAGATTGGCTCGTCAACAAACTCCCCAGAAACGTCCTTCTTTTACTCGGACTACTTCTTTATGGAATTCAGCTCTTTGTGAGGTCACAAAGGGCACAAAGAACCCAGGACAGTGACAACAACTCGAACCAGGTGTTTTGTTCTGTCCTCTTGGAGCTGCCTTGTATTTTTGCACCTCACACGAAACACACTGAGGTTCCAACAAAGCCTCAGCGTGATCAGACAGCTAAAGACTGGCTGTAAACAGAGGGCTAAATATGCAGTTTTCAGGGGATCTACAGAGTACGGATGTGGAGTCTAGAATCAAAAATGAAGATTTAATAATAAGGATTCACAGCTCCAGCCCCGGTCCTGCCTCTTTAAGGGCTCATTAAAAGGGCAGAGATCACCATCATAATCATAGTGAGAAGCACATCAGATGAATTTCTCCGACGAACACTTCCTGAAAGGAGTGCCAAGTGCACAGAGTGGTTGACGTGCCTCTGAAATTCCAGCAGGAATTCCTGCGTTTGTGTTGCAAGTTTTCTCATTGTGTGAGAGGCGGTGCCCTGCACTCCCTTCCCACATACCAGTGAGAGTGCTGGGGGGACAGAAGAGGGTGGGACAATGGAGCTGCTTCCGCCCACACAGTGCTTGGACGCTGCCCCATTACGGCCGGGTCAACACAGGAGCCGATGACCGGCGAGGCACAGAGGCAGAGATGCGAACCCTAACAAGGGCCGAGTGTGTGTAAGTGTGTGTGCGTGCGCGTGTGGACCACACGCACAGGAAACGCACACATTCTGAGCCGGACTAACACACTGAGAGATAATTCTATTGCACGGGATGCTGCACAAACACCAGGCGCACAATCGCTTGTATTGCAGCTGCAGCTTTTTATTCTGTCTTTCTTGCATCTTTTGGCGACCAAAGCGATTCTAGTCTAGCATGATGTCTGGTTGCTCTTATCTGTGATCAGACACTAGAGCTAAGAGTCGATTTGAGTCATGTCATGACGAGGGACTGAGATCAGAATAACTGGTCCCTGTCCTGATAATTAACAGCGACACAGACGACACGTCCAGTCTGTGTACTCGGGAGTAGTGTTGTAGTCAAGACTGCAGCAAACGAGACCAAGACACTATCAAGACTAGAGAGTATCGAGATCTAGACAAGACCAAGACTTTATATGTCAAAGAAAAATTACAACAAAATAGAAAAAAAATGACCCGTATCTTTTTTAAATTCGAGTTTGCTTCTAAATCGAACAGCAAAATCTCTTTTCAGCAAGGTATCTCTTAATAATGTTCTTTAACATTTTGCCGCTTTGCCAACTATATTGAACCGTTTTCAACACTCTTATTGTGACACTCTGGGTGTCACCAGCGTAACAAGGCAGCGGCTGGATTCTTTTCTGGTATCATCATGTCACTGATGTGTTGGCTGAGTCTCGACCGGTCAGACGAGACCGAGACCCTTAAAAAGTGGTCTGGAGTTTACAGATGTGAACCAGCGGAAATGCAAAGCAGCTTTAAGGCGTAAGACATCCAGGGCTGTTACATAATGGGAAAACACACATGTGCGCACAAGCACGTACACGTACACATGCACACAACCCTGGGGGTGACATGAGTAAGTGTCGACGCTCTCATTCTGATGAGCAAAGACAAGAGGTCACCCAGCTGCTGCTGCTGCTGCTGCTGCTGCTGCACCGAAGGTGCTTTTAAAACATGTACCTATCAAGTTAGTGTGTGCAACCTGAAGCCACCTTTACCGGCCTTACTGAGGTCACACACACACACACACACACACACACGCACGCATGCACGCACACACACACACACTGAAGGTGGCTGGCTAATCGGGAGCAAAAGGCTCAGCTCTGGAAATAATTCATAAAGCCGAGAGGCTCCCGGCGCCCCTCGCTGCTGTTTTGATGGATGTGAGCGTCTCTCTTTGTGTCTCTGCACACAAAAAACCAGCCCGCAGTCCCGCATGCACGCACGCAAGCGAGTGAGCAAGCAAGCAAGCAGGCCGACTTTGACACACTTCCATATTTCAAATCTTTTTACACAACGATGATGTTTCTGCTCAGCAGATTCAGGGGTGATGCCGTCTCTCTTTTTTTGCGGAAGCCTCACTTCCCAGTTCACTGCAATGTGTTTCAGCTTTTCACACGACAGTTTTAGTTTTTTTTCCCCTGCACAGCCTCCACGGCTCCATCAGCCGGCGGGCAGCCTCAGACGGGCTGGGCCCGACACTGACCTGCCAGCAAACTTAACTCTGCGACGCTGACGACACAGATGGTCAATTATTCAGGGGTTATATCTTCTCCCAAGTCGGACAGAGGACGCTGGCGGGACAGCAGAGGCCGAGCCGCGTGTTTTACATGGATGCAAATGGAGCGGCTGCCGGCCGCCCTCTCCCGCTCCCTCCCCATTCCCCCTCCCCTCCCTCGGAACCATTATTCAGCCATTTACTCTGCATCGGTGACCAAGCAGAGAACAAAACGCCAGCCTCGTGGTGGAAATCGTCCCGTATATGAGGCGTAGCGAAGTGCTATTTGTGCGAAGTACAGTAGAGCGAGAGAGAGCTAATCTCAGGAAGTGCACAGCCCTCGGTGGCAACAAAACCCTAGGTTGCCATGGTAACTGGGCTACCGGCTCACTTCGAGTGAAGCAGTTGGCCTACGCACGGATACCCGCGCGCACGTACACACACACACACACACACACACACACACTGAAACGAGGTATCCTCTCCGTTTCTAGAGAAACGTCTCCCACGCAGCAGCGGGACGAAGCGCCCACCCGCGCACCAAACAGTTTTCTCGCAAAGAAAATGACACAAAAAACAAAAGAAAAACTACGGCGGAGCCGTGCCGTCGCAGGTTGGGAGCGACAACGCGGATGTAGCATTCTGGCGCTGCCGCAAACATCAGCGTAATAAACCTAACAGGTGTATACGAGCGCCGCCGCCGCCGCCGCCGCCGCCGCCGCCGCCGCCGCTGCCACTTCCTCTCAACACTTCTGCTTTTTTGGCAGCGTGTTTGTTCTTCTCTCTCTGCTGCCGGTGGGTGCGTGAGCAGTTGGGGTTGGGGGGGGTTTTAGTGGGTTTCCCCCGGCCAAAAACTTAACAAGCACCTCACCCAACTCACTCCTTGTCACCCCTTGCTAACCCAATTACACAACTTCCCCAATCCCCCCCTCAAAGCCAGCGTGTGCCGGGTTCGCTACCTTCGCCGGGGGTCTGGGCTTGCGGAAGAACGAGGTCTTGGCTGTGAAAAAAGTGAAGTCGTCGCTCTCGTCGTCCAGGCTGCAGTAGCCGCTGCTCATGCTGTTGCTGCTGGTCATGGAGGGTGTGAGCACCGTGTTGACGGTCATGGAGAGGTCTCGAGAGGTCGCCGCTCGGAAAGAAGGAGCCGGTCTTTCAATCTCGCTCAAAAAGGGGCAAAAGTGGCCGCGAGTCAGTCGGCGCTCCTCTTCGTCCTCCTCCGCTGCTGTTCCTGGTTCTGTTGTTGCTGCTGCTGCTGCTGCTGCTGCTGCTGCTGCTGCTTCATCCAGGGAGTTTGCGGCTCCCCACCTGCGAGGGGCCGGACAGGTGAACTGGACTCAGATTCCGGAGCCTCCTGTGCCACCAGGGTGGAGGTGTAGGGAGCAGGAAATCTGAGAGCGAGCTCCGATGTGTCACTTCCTCCTTATGCGTATGTGTGTGTGTGAGTGCGTGCGCTCGCTCTGACGCCGGCGTCATGCGAGCGTGAAGCTCAGCTCAGCTCACCTCACTCGCTCCGCACACATGCACAAACGCACTCGGCTCGGCAGCGCAGCGGACCAACGCCGGAGTCCCGGTGTCGCTTTACAGGCTGGTTTCAGGTTCGGCCCGGCTCACCTGAGACCCCTCGACCCCTCTTCACCCACCTCCGCCTTCTACTCTTATGTTAAGCAAGAATAAACTCCAGAAAAGGGCCACATCCTGCTCTCTGCCGCCGCCGGGTGTCACAGTTGACGGATCAAAAATCAACTAAAAACAAAACAACGAACTCAGCTGGAGTCGAGTTCTAGCAGCAGCAGCAGCAGCAGCAGCGGCGGCAGCAGCAGCGGCAGCAGCCGCTCAGTCGTGCTGACAGTCACGGGCGTCCGTCCTCCATCCTTGCATCCATCCAGGGAGTCCGGCACAAAATGTCTTGGCTGCTCCTCCACTGCTCTCTTCCTTCTCCTCCGTCGTCACGCCGCGTCTCTCCTCTCTCACTCTCTCCCGCAGCCGCGCTCAACCATCTGCGGTCGGGGTCTGCCGGCAAGCGAGCGCTCTCCCCTCCCTCCCCTCCTCCTACTCCTCTCTCTCTCTCTCTCTCTCTCTCTCTCTCTCTCTCTCTCTCTCTCTCTCTCTCTCTCTCCCTTTCCTCCTGCAAGCAAGCGATTGCACCCTGCAGAGCGTGCCCACTTCCTCTCACATAGAGGAAGGAGAGATAAAGAGAGAGAGAGAGTGAGCGAGTGAGCTAGAGGGGGACGGGCATTAGTGAGCAGAGAGAGAGAGAGAGAGAGAGAGAGAGAGAGAGAGTAATGAGTGAGAGATATGGAGCCTCACAGCCACTGTTTTGCATCCACCAGAGACAGGAAGTGCAGAGCCTCAGCTGAAGATGACTTCCTGCCTGCTAAGAACCTTCCGCAACAGTTTTCTGTCAAATCGCTTTGAACGTGTTGCAGTGTCTTTTTGTCAGATCTCATTAAAGAGCCCAAAGTGCGACATATGCAGAGACGTAGTGGCATAAAGCGGAACAGGAAATACACATACAGGATGTCAGTTTTTTAAAGGAGTTGAGCGCAAAACAATTTCTCGACGTTGAAAGCTGAAACAAACCGGCTACACGCGCTTCGTTACAGCAGTGCTGAGCAAAGTGGATAAAAACTGGACAAAGTCAAGTCACCAAGCGAAGGACACCCCCCCCCCCCCGGCATGATTCCTGTTTTGTTCGCGTGTACATTGCCATGTTGTTCTTAGCTGTGTCATCACTGAACGTCCTCGCTGCCGCCAAGCAACGAGTTAGAAAGTCAGAAAGGTGAACGTGATGTCACTCCACTGTAGATGTCTTGATGCTGCCACTTATGTAAAAAAAAAGAAGCAACATTTAGTCTTCCTGAACACTAGTGAGCTGAATTTGAATGCAGCCCCTTTACGGAATGACTGGTGCATTTACACAAAGAGCTGCCACACTTGTAAGGAGGTCAGTCGGCCAGAAGGCGGATCTGTTCAGGGTTTTGTGATCCCTCTGGGCGCCAGGGACCACATGATTAAAACTGCTGCTGTCAGTTTGTCTGCACTGTGCTTCCTCGCCACTAGATGCTACTAAATCTCACCCAGCAGACCTTTAACACGACGACAGATTTCCCCAGCGCGAGAATGAAGTGGCGGTTGTGCTTTACCGCCGACGCTGAGGATGAGATTTAAAAATCTGATGAATAATTATGGTGATTTCTAACCTCAGACTGCCCTCTGCACCTGCCCTCTGACTGCACCACCGACCCCCCCCCCGGTCAAAAAGCCTTTTGTCGTCGCCGTGATCGATAGGGCACGTGTCCATCTGTCTGCACAAGCTGATTTTTTTTTTTTTTTTTTTTGTCCGGGTGCAATATGGTTTGGGGATCTAACTCAGACGTGATTATGGAAGAGGAGCGATATGACGCCAGAGGGGCTGCGACTTGCACCTGCAGCGTGAAGGCTTCTCAACGGGTGTCGCGATCGACTCAGCACATGACTGGTTTGACCTGAAGCACTGAAGCTTCCATCAGTGTAATTGCACAAAGGGCTGGGATACACATACACACGCATGCAGATGCACACACACTTGTGCTCGGAGTCGATGAGCCATCATCGCTGCACTGCATGTGTGTGTCTGCTCGTTAGAAGAAAAAAAAAAAAAAAAACGGATCAATTTCTGCTGAAGCACACACAACCAGGGCCTTTAACGACGGAGGGGGAGGATGATGAAACCGCACAACAGACACACAAACACACAAACACACACAGCTGCAGCTACAAAATGGAGCAAAAGGGAGAGTGTGAGACAGAGAGAAAGAGAGAGAGAGAGAGAGTGAGAGACGGAGAGAGGGAGGGAGACAACTGCAGGAAATGAAATGTCATCTTTGCTCTTGTCTGCGGCCGCATCAGCGCACTCTATGAACCGAGCCGAGCCGAGCCGAGCCGAGCCGAGACCTCAGCGCATAGCTGCGGGACGGCATCATCAAGGCTCAATTAAGTCGGACTTTGAGTTTATTATCTTTTATTTCACGGCCATTAATCCCGCGGAGAGATGAGAGCGATAAGGCTGGAAAAAAAAATACCCCACATTAAAACGAAAAACACATTAACCCATTTTAGACAAAAAGCCTGAATTATAGGTCGAGCGATTGCCGCTTGACATTTGAAAAAAAAAAAAAAAAAATTAAAAATCAGCCCGTGTAATTCCCCCTCCTCTCCTTCGCTCTAATTCTCACCATTCCCATCAGCGTGTTGCAGAGTGCGTGATTGCGTGGAGCCGCTCGCGCTCTCGGAGCGGACGACTACCTGGCACTCAACCAGAGGTCTAATTTTGTGTTATCTGCCCGCTGGGGTTTTTAGGGCGGCAGCCAAACATTCTGGTGCAGGCCTGAGGGGTTATCCAGCCTTTTCCAAGTATGTGTATGTGCGTGTGTGTGTGTGTTTGCATATTCAGAGTGGTTTGACTGAGGCAGGGATGCCAAAAGCAGCATGCAGGCTCACGCTTTCTCAGGTTCCTACGCACAAGCACACACACACACACACACACACACACACACACACACACACACACACAAGCACGTTTGCACGTACACATATACACACACACGCGCAATCAGTGGGTGGAAACACTGCATCAAGGATGATAATTACATACTGGCATAAGACTCAATTACTGTATCAGTGGGTAGCCTGTGGCAAGTACAGTATAGGAGTATGGAAATGAAAAAAAGGAGTTTAAGTGATGCTAAATATTGCAATAAGGAAACCGGCTTTAACTTGTGAGGAGAAAAAAAGGCCTGAGCCAACACAACAATAGGGCTCCCTGCTGAGAACAGTGAATAACCTAATTAGTTTCACCCATATGAGAGAAGCTGAGCGCCAGACTGCAGGTTATAAATGTGACAGGAAGTGAGTTTCAGCACGTCAGACACAGAAATGGTGCAGCGTCGTACATCATGAGAGAGTCAGAGAGTGAAACGGGCGCACATGTGAATGAATTTGGAAGTAGACAGTGGGAGGACAGGGCCGGTAAGGTGCTGCGGTTATGTAAGGACGTAGGCTTGGAGAGATACTGTGGGGTGAAACCTGCTGTTACCCAATGGTGACGCACGCACACCTCTACACTGCCTGGCTAAAATCTCTCCATCCGACATGCCACAAATAGCTCCCAGCTAGTTTAAAAAAAAACACACTTCTTTGTGTTATTTTGGGTGTGGAACTCACCTTATGTCGAACTGTTGCAGAGGAGGATGAGGACGAGGATGAGGAGGGCGAGGAGGACGACCTCTGGTCTCTGAGAGATGAAGAGCGTTGTGGAGATTTATCCCTCTGGTTGCAGTCCAGCTGGACCCTCCTCTCACACTCCAGGTGACAGGTGTAGTTGCAGTCTATTGAGAGACAGAGAGTAACCAATCAGATGGTGAGAACAAGAAAAATCAGGGCAGAGAGTTTTCTCTCTCTCTAAAACTCCAAATTAAGATTTGCTTCCAATCTGGAAGACACCTGGAGGCAGACTTGATCGGATCAAACAGCTTCAGTCACATCAACAACACTTTTAGGTAAAGAAACAGCTCCATCTAGTGGCCGAAGTCAGAGGTACAGCTAAGCCTCCTCTTGACTAACTGTGTTTGAAGAACGTAGAAGATGAGTGAATATCTACTTTCTAAAATCAAATCATGTGGCATCTGACGGGAAATGTTGAAAACAAATGTTTTTATTCCATGGTGTAAAACTTTACAAAACCCATAATGAAACAGGGGCAACATCAAAGACCAGAGGAGATTCAAAAAGAACAAACTGGCAGTAATTATGTGCTGTTCTATAAATATTTTTAAGCAATTCTTCCTTTGCACATTCAAAACCATCAAAACTAAACCCTTCAAAGCGCCGCTCAAGGTTCACGGTTCAGCGGCAGAAGTGGATTTAGGTACTTTCCCCAAAATGTCCCAAAATACCCCACACTTCTTTGATTTCTTTTTTTCTTTCTTGACATAAGCAGCTTGTTTATGCCTTGGTGACTTTATTGTGGCTGGAAGCTTCTCCACTGAGACGTGTGGCCTCGCTTCTCCTCCAACTTCTCCGCTTGAAACGAGACGATCCGAGACCGAGATAAGAGAGATTTTTTTTTTTTTTTTTTTTTTGTAAAGGGGGAAATCTGTGTTTCAAACCCTTCTGAAGGGAAACCCGGCAGTGTCATTGAAAAGGTCCAGCGTGTACATTTTGGCTTGATTTATGAGTTTTATATTGGTAAAAGTGTACACATACTCGCAGTACAATACAAAACCAATTTGGTTTTCCCACTCTTTACGGTTCTATACATAAAACAAGCCTCTTGCTCCTAGTTTGCTGCCATCTAGCGTCGCCATTTTTTTTTTTTTAAAGGAAGCCCGCCTAACAGTGCCCTGAATACAAACCGCGCTGTCAGGCAGACTACCTTAAATACCGGGCTTCCTTAAACTTTTTTTTTTACACACTAGACATAAAAGGTCCAGGTGTTTTCCAAAAAATTTGAGCGTGTGTCCTGGGCCCCGCAGAGCACCTTACAGTAAGAGAAACAACAAGGAGGGAAGAGAAAACGTCACGACAAGAGGGAAAATTCCGATACGGAAAAACTCCCCCGTTTGTCGAGAGAGGGCGGAGTCAG
Organism: Nelusetta ayraudi; assembly: GCF_046127955.1. Classification (NCBI taxonomy): domain Eukaryota; kingdom Metazoa; phylum Chordata; class Actinopteri; order Tetraodontiformes; family Monacanthidae; genus Nelusetta; species Nelusetta ayraudi. The sequence continues at coordinate 192,458 of NW_027466067.1, read as the reverse complement.
CCGCCGCTTGGCAGAGACAGAGGGGAGCCGGCGGAGGGAGGGACCGTATGGCCCCGTTGACAGCAGGGATGTGCCGAGGAAGGAGGAGGGTTGAGATAAGGGACGGTGACGGTTTGGAGGTCAGCGCTAAAGAGACGGAAAGAATGGAAGCGGGCAGAGGAAGGGAAGACAGAAACTCCGTCCTGTTCAATTTCACTTTCCTGCTGTCCTTCACTCTGCACCAGTTCACTCCTGACGGACAGACAGAGTGGTTTTGTTTTCCACACTCGGTATACAAGCTAATCTGAGCTAATCTGAATCTGAGAGCAACTTCATGGCTAGTGAGTCATATGAAGGGTTACCTGATTGATGGTTACCTGATTGATTGATTGATTGAAACGTTTATTTCGAATATAAGGCAATTAAAAACAAAAAACAGGATACAATTCAATTCAGAAAAAAGTTGCATAAAAGCATGAAGAAAAAAAAAAACAACAAAATGTGATGACAACGACTATGTGAATGAGTTCCCGCTGGCCCCATGTTGGTGACAACTGGTTTGGAAGAACTTTTACCACATCCAGTCGAGAGTAAAGAGAATCAGTGTTCCCAAAAGGAGAGCAGCCTTCAGTGGCCTTTTTATGTTCTTTTTTCAAATGTGAAAACACTCTCCATGCTATTCAGTAGTAAGCCCTGTTCCCAACTCATAGCAGCTTCTTCTTCTGTGGTTTTTCAGAGCTCAGAGCCTCTTTATACACAAATGAAGCTGATCGGGAAAGGAATCCACTGACGTTTTAAGGCCTTTTTAAGACTTAGGAGGTGAATGTCTGAGCAGGCCATGTGCCATGCAAACAAGGAATCCCAAATGAACATATTATAAGAAGAATAAGAATAAGAGCGTCTTTAGTTAACACTAAGACATTGGTAGGTTGACATTAAAAGCTGAAGTGAACTAGGTCAATTCCTCAAAATTTCCCTGGGAAACAAAGGTCACATTCAGAGTTAATCTGCAAATAAAACAACACCCCCATGTGACCTGTGTGTGGCGTCATGATGGAAGGAAAAATAGGCCGGTGCTCCTCAGCATCACGCCAGCTATCACAAACTCCTCATCTCCACCCTTTAATCTGCTCGGCTGTCAGTGGAGACACGGGAATCAGTGTTTGCGTTGGCCGGCAGTCACTCTGGTTTCTTTCTCCAGATAAGTGACTGAAAAAAAAAAAAAATCTGGATTCACAAAAGGAAAAAATGGTGGGTAAGACTGCAGGGGGAAATAGTGGCAGCGATGCTCAAAGAGCGTCACTGTTCCACACCCTAAAGTCAGATACGCTGCTGTCAGCAGTGTCACGTGTGACGTCGGAACCAGATTATTCCCACACTGATAAGACACGCTGTCCTACAAGTGAGGAGCACTCCGTGACTGTAGAGGAAAACACAGCAAGAATCATTTTGTCTGTTTGTCTGTTTGGCTTCCAGCAAATGTAAGGACGACAAAAAACAAATAAACTAAACTTAAGAGCTTCTGTCTTCTTCTTCTTTTTCTTTTTTTCTTCCCTGCGAGCCTAATTTTGCTCCGTTGCAGCTGCTTGGGCCGCAGCACGTCAGAACTAATGAGCAGGTGGAGAAACCACTGCAGCGATCCGGTGACCTCGGAGAGCTCTGAAGGTGATGCAGGCCCTGCTGACGCCGACACGGCGACGCAGAGCAAACAAAAGCAAAAGCAGGAGCAGAAATGGAGGCAGTCAGCAGAAGTCACGGTTATTCATGTGTGACTTTTTCATGTCCCGTCTTGCCGAGGCGAAACTCACAGCAGAAAAGTACCAGTGCCAGTAAAAAGTACACGATTGCAATTGTCTGCCAAAAGAGGGAAGTTGCGGGGCTTCTGCAGAAATTATCTGACAAATCATCAAAAAATGTTTAGGAAACAAAAAAAGACTCTCGGGGACCACCTTTGAAGGCCGTTCACTGCATAATTTCTATATATTGGGACTGAAAATGGTCTATGATTAAGATTAATTCCTTTTGTTTTAAACTTTTTGAGTTTGAATTTATTTATTGTTTCTCTTACTTGGGAGATCATCTAATCATCATCCTGAGCTAAATTTCCCAAATAAAATTCCCTAAATTCAAATTAACATTCATGTAAACTAGATCGATCCTGAGGGAGCAATTCAAAGCATTCACAAAATTGTTGCGCAAATGCAAAATAACAAACCACCACCAAAGCTGGACAATGTATGTGAAGACATTTCTGATGAAACAAATCTTTCAGCGGTTCAGACTCTTTCATGAGGACACATGTACAGTGTGGGAGGGGCTACCGAGTGATTACAGTGAATGAGCTTGTGCCATAAACAAGCAAGCCTGCTACACCGAGACACCGAAGTCGCTCTGTGTGTTGCCTAAACACGAAGAGGCACAGCCGTGTTTTTCTGTCGCCATGGAAAACTGCCCTTTGTTTCTACTGCACTCCAAGGTGCGTCCAAAGATTTCCCCCTCCTCCGCCCTCAACCTCCTTCTCCTCCTTCTCCCCCTCAGTCCTCATCCCGTCACTCCAGTTGGGCTGCTTTTTCAAACAGACGTTACTGCTCAGGCTACACACACACACACACACACACACACACACACACACACCGAGACGAGGAAAATCCATCAGTGCAACGGAAAGAGACGAGGCGGCTCAGATGTACAGTATGTAAAGATCTATACACGGCGGCCGTGTTAACCTCCTCTGCTGCACTCAGGTCGATAGCACACGCCGGGAGGGTACGACAGGAAAGGGAGGAGGAGGAGGAAGAGGCAAAGGAGGAGGAGGAGATGGAGGTGGAGAGGGTGGATGAGGAGGAGGAGGAGGAGGAGGGAGTGGCCTGGATTGCGGAGGGGAAAAAAAAACACTTTCAGAGACTGGACAAACTTTATGTCCTCAACATTTAGAGCAGATAAATCAGTTTTCTTTTTAGTCAGGTAGCTCCAGCTCACAGGGTGCTCTCTGAGAGTAGTGACGTTAAAATGCAGTAATTGAAAGTCGATTGCTGAAAGTTGAAATCTGCTTTTCCTGCCGTAACCTTGAAGAGGACGGAGGATGTGTGCGGTTCGCTTCTCCTCTGAGTGACAAACGCAGGAGGAGCACAGACAAAGATTAGCAGGTCGTGGAGGATGTGTGCGCGCTGCCAGATAGACACTTTGGGGATGGGCGTGTTGTTGTGATGACTCCCCCGTCTGGCTAGCGAGGGGACAGTCGGGGCCGGGGGGGGCAAATAAGCACCGGGCAGTTTTAATAAAGGGGGTATCAACACGGGGGCTAATGGACTGACAGGGGGCTCGCAGGTCTTATGAAGGAATTAAGAGCAGCTTTGGGGTCTCTGGGGGCTGGACTTAGCCAGTCTGATCTCATCATGGCTCATTTAAAGCAGTTATCCATGTTCTCCTGCTGCGGGACTCATCAACCAACACCACAGCTGCTCATACAACACTTCATTATTTCTTTCCAGATGAAAAATGATGATAAATATCTATATATTCAAAGATTTTCATTTGTATTCCCTGAACTGACTCGTCTAAGTCCATGCTAACCTACATAGCACCTGACCCTGTCAACAGTGACATCTGTGAGGCGTATTTGTGCATAAACATTCAAATCATATTTAATGCCGGTGATCTTTATCTCCGTCACTGCAGATCTTCTCCTCCCTCAGTTCATCCATCTGTCAGGCTGCAGATGCTTGGAGACAAACAGAGGGAAGAGGAGACTGTTTGCTTTGAGGCTTATCCCGTCGAGTGAGCCGTGATTGGCTGGAACTAAGTTCTTCATTAAAATACCCAGACTTTGATTTTGATGGTATTCAATATTTTTAGCTGCAAATGAAGCTGCGCAAGAGCTTTAGGTATTAATTAGCACAGGCAGGATAAGAATATAAAAGAAGATCAAGCAGTTTAAAGTGTAATGACAGAGTAGATGAACACATTTATCTGATTTTAGATCTTTGTTTTCGTGATTTTTTATGAGCCAGCAGGCACATCTCAAGGCTGTGGAAGCCAATAATTATTCAGCTTTAATAGACCATCGAGCTTCAGAGTGAAGTTTTGCTTCAAGACAAAAGCAATACATAAATACACTCGATTACATCAATGCTCTGTGGGCTAAAATGCCTTTAACATAAAATCAATTTGTTTTTTACGCTGCAGTTTGCTGGAAATGAAGCGTCGGTTTAGTGTTTCACTCCTCTAAATGTTGGCACAAGTCTAAACCAGTGAGGCGGAGACATCCAGGCTGGGGGAAGCATTGAGACAATCAGAGAGCCTTCCCAGCATGCAATTTGATCACATCTTTTCTTTCGGCTCTAAAAGCCCGGTGCAATGTCGTCGCATCTTTCTTGCAAACTCTAACGCAAATTTGCAATGGTTTCCAACGTCGAAGCCTAAAGAACTTTAACACAGCTGCTTGAGAGGCCCCTCAAGATATATTTTATTCATTGTTGACCAAAATAAAAGAGCGGCCTCAACTCTTCTTTAATTCCCCTTATACTTGTCATCCCCTGCAGCCATGAGAGTAAAGTCAACAAGACTGATATTTTTAATGTCGCTGCGAGAGGAATTTCCAGACAGCCTCATCAAAGATTAAAATTTCAGAAGATTAATAACAACAGATAAAAGATGCAATAAAAGAGGGAGTCTAGTTCCAGTTTGGGAGCCCAACGATCTGACGGGAAAACAACTGGCTTCCCTGCTGACTGTTTGATGCTCTGACGTTTCCGAGGCTGCAGCGAGGCGTCATCCAGGTGGAGCAGCAGTGACACCGTGATGAGCGTCTCCCTGGCCAGTGATTCATCTGGGGCTTATCTGGCCTCCGCAGGAGGACGCACACACACACACACACACACACACACAGTAAACTGTCTGCGGCTGTGACCAAATCAATAGTTCTGCAGCAGCAGCCAGTCCTCTTTCTTCTCTCCAGCAAGCAGCTCCTTATTGGTATCATCATCTGCATGCTTCGTTCTTTCCAAGAGATATGACATGAAATCATGCCATCATAACACAAGCCTGCTATTGAGTGGGTCCATGTGTTTGTTTGCGAGTCTGAGACCAGAATAAAACGCTGCATCCAGCAAGCCAGCCTTTATCTGGCTGATCTGATTCAGCTATTTCCAGCAGCCTGCTCCCTCCCCCCCACCCCCACCCCCTCCCCAACCCCACTGCTCGCCACGTAATCCTATCAACACGGACACAGGACAACCTTGCACAAAAGCAGAGCGCCTCGATCAGCTGATAGGTGGGGTGAGCGTGCGTGGACAAAGAGTAAAACCCACCAGTGACCCGCTGCAGTTCGCAGACAGACAGACAGACAGACAGACAGACAGACAGACAGACAGACAGACAGACGCGCACAACATTCAGATATTTTGGCCCTGAGCCGACCTGCCAGTCCTTTCAGCTCAACCTGTCCGCTCATCATTTTCATTCCACCACGCTGACCTCTGTCCCCGCCGTTGAGTGGATATCATCTGACAGCTACAGTCAACAGGGATACCAATAATGGCCAAAAGGGCACTTTCTCCCTTCCTTCTAAAATAGTCCCATCCACAGTGACTGGTAAAACACACACACGTTGACTTTGATTTCCTTCTTCGCTGACAATTAGACTAAATCAAAAACCAAAACTATAAAAAAAAAAAAAGCTTGTTTGGGCCCAGATAAACAGTGGGTGAAATAAGTGAGCAGTGACATCAGCAAAACTCTCCACTTTAAACGGTTGCTGCGTTTCCATTACCCCTAGAATTGCGCGAAACCTCAATATTGCAATAAAACACTGGTAATGGAAACATCTAACCTCATAAAAACCTCTCAAATATGGCTGAAAGATTTTTACGCTCTCATGAGGTGGTTTTTCAGGCGTATTGATCTAGAAGGTGTATCGCAAAAGTGTCAAAACACTTTTTCGCATGTACACATCACCAGACGTGACGTACGGGGTCACGTGACCTGTTCACTTCAAGTGAAAATGGCGCGTTCTGATTGGACGGAGCAGGAGACGGAATATTTCTTTACAAGTAATGAGAGAGAAAAAAATGCAACAACCATTCGTGACAGCAAACAAACATAATCAAAACAAAAGCAAATGTAATTCTCGTAAACTCTCACGGGACGAGAGTTTACGAGAATTACGGCTTCCGTCATGGAAACAACAGCTAGTGACTGGGGTTTTTTCAAAATCTGCCCTTCAAATCTTCCCCTTATCCTCGCATTGAGGATGAGGAGAACCAAAGGTGGAGGAAAATGTTGGTTCATGAGAATAAAACCCCGCCTTGCTGCTGCTGCTCCTACCTGAGTTGTTGAGCAGGGATCCGTTGGAGGATGAGCGTCGCAGCATCCGCAGGCTGTCGCTCCACGACCGCGACTTGGGCAGCCGCTTCAGCAGTCGGCTCAGCCGGCGGGACACCTGGCCGAAGCAGGCGGCGGCGCCAACCCCGGCGCCCCCCTCCCCGTCCCGCTCCTCCAGGTGGAGGAAGGCCCCGCCCACCCCGCCCACCACGACGCCTTCACCTCCAACCGTTCCGCCCATCGCCGCCGTCCCCTGCCTCCCCGGGACCAGAGGCGCTACCTCTGCCATGGACGGGGCCCGGTGGCGCCACCCGGCCGGCGCCGTCCTATGCTCGTAGCCCCCACAGGGGGTCCCTTGCTCGCCCCCCCGCCCCCTGCCCGCCCTCTCTCTCTGGGGGCTGCCCCAGCGCCAGCCCGCCCAGCCGCTGCCCCCTCCGCCATCCCAGCGCAGCCACTCTGCCACTGGTGCCACGCTCCGAAACGAGAGGAGCCCCCCGTCCGCCTGTTGGGCCACCCCCCCGCCTGGAGCCCTCGCCGCCGCCCGCCTCGCGCCTTCCCCCCGCACGCCGCCGCCTCCGCCGCCGCTCGTCCTCGCCCCTCAGACGTCCGCAGCGGCAAACTGGCTCACCTCCGTAAATCAATGCAACCTCATCCTCTCTCCCTCACTCCCCCTCTGGTCTCTGCTGCAGCACCCACACACTACTGCAGCAACCAAACAGCCGGCTTAAAGAGACAGAGACTGTACCCCCCCAACACACACGCACACACTGCCACCCCCCTACCCTCCTCTCGATTCTGACGTCTCTATCTTGTCCCTCTTTTCAGCAACAGGAGCCGTTTCCTCCTCTGCCGTCTTTGCTGCAGATCTGACGCGCACGCACTTCATTCAGCTCTTTGGACCTCAAACGTCACACGGCACTGCGGAGGTGGTTACCGGCATGGCGCTACTTCCTCCTCTTCCTCCTCCTCCTCCTCCTCCTCCTCCTTCTTCTGCCCTCCTTTGCAGCTTCGTCAGTGTGACACCCACCAAACCACACACAGCCTGCTCGAGGGGAACCAGATCCCGGACATGCATCACCTTTGAGGTGACGCGCGTCACTGTGATTAATATGCAAAAGACTGAAGGAAAAAGTACAGCAGTTCCGGTATGTCATTGGGCAGGAAATGAATAGGAATCTACTCATTAACAGTAATAACAACCCCTTGCATCTACTCCTTGGGATATCTGACTGATCCATCGTTGACAAATTTCAAAGAAAACTCCATCAGACACTTGCCTTTTGTGCTAGCACGTGTATTCCTTTAAACTGGGTAATGGATAAAGCTCCATCTAAGGTTCAATGACGAAGGGTGGTACTCGAATGTGTTGCTTTAGACTATCTGACATGTAAACTGCACAGAAAAGATGACGTTTTTCGAAAAACATGGGAACCCCGGAAAGATCTTGAGGAACAGGATGTGCTCACCAGGGTTCACTCACTGGCGGATGACATAATCACGAGTGACGCCGCGCACAAGTCACCGTCTGATGTCATTCTTTTTGATTTGTCATTGAAAAACTTGCACCAGCTTCAGATCGCGCCGGTCTCTCCTCCTGATCTGCACTTCACCACCTCTTCCTTTGCGGTTCTTCTATCGCTCTCTCCGCCAAGGGCGACCTAAATATAGACTGAATGAAAATCCCCGCTGTTCTGCCACACACGCAGCAGAGAGCTGCGGTGGCGAGAAGATCTCACAGCAGCACGTGGGTCCTTCTGAAAAAAAAAATAACCCCAATAACGTCATCTGCATAGCCTACTTTGAAAGTTGCTAAGAATCAAGGTTAGGTCAATATAAAAGTCCGGGGCGGGGGGGGGCTCACTCTAAACTGAACGATACATGATGTTTTTTTGTTTCTAAGAGCACACCGCAGACCACCTCACCCACTCACTGTGTGCATGTGTTTACCTCGGGATGTAAAGGACTTGTTTTGGCTGATGTTAAGTCTGGCTGAAGAAAAAGAGCGAGAGAGAGAGAAAAAAAAACAGATGTACGTCTGGACACGAGCCATTTAACACAAGCCTATATTTTCTCCTGGGTGAATGGGGCTTTGAGAGGGCTGATGTGAACAGGCTGGCAGGTCCCCGGGACAAGGTTAGCATTATGCTGACCGGGAGAAGCCGAGGAAGAGACGGAATTCAGGAGAAACAGAATCCTGGTCCCAGGGGACGGGGGGCAATGCCACGGGACATAAAGAACACACTGGGAGGTTCTCTGTGGAGAATCGCCGTGTGGGTTCGGTTGTGAGTCTGCACACATGCAAGGCTCTGGACTGGCCGCCATGTGTCAAAGACGAAAGAAAAATAGGGTCAAAAAATATACGTATATGGGAGCTTTAAAAGCCCTTTAACTCACTGGGGTAATGAATGCAGTTCAATGTAAACAAGACAATTAAATGGGCCATTTCAGCTTCAAGAGGATGGTTTGCGGCTTCATTTTGCTCCGTCTCATTTTGAATCTAATTTTGTGAGTTTTGATGTCAGCTGTTCAAAAAAAGTGAGCAATAGATCCATCCAACCATTTTCAGTACCTGCTCAGGGTCACGGGGGGTCTGCTGGAGCCTACAGTGTAAGGCAGGGCGGCAGCGCCAACCACTGCACCACTGTGTCGCCCAGCAATAGATCTTACATTTACAAAACACATAACACAGCATAAACACTCTGTTCTAACGAGTTAGTGGACAGTTAACACAAGTGTTTACAAACCGCAGCAGGGGGAATATGGCCACTAATGCCACGGCTGTGCGTAGCGCCGCTCTCTGAAAGCTTTAATTAAATATTAATCTGACGTCTGACTCTGTCTGCCGGGCCTGTAATCCCAGCCGCTCTATCCCCGAGACATAATCCCAGGCGGGAGACACCCAGAGCCGGGATTAAGGAAGACGCCACGCCCCTCTCTCTGTCTCCCTCCCCGCCTCCTCCCTGACTGATGGTGCTGCTGCGGAAATCAAGGAAGGATTTCAATGTTGCTTGCTGTCAAGAATGGTTGTTATATTTTTCTCTTTGATTATGTGTAAAAAAAAAAATACTTTGTTTCTTGCTCCATCCAAACATAACGAGCCATTTTACACTTGAAGTGAACTGATCACGTGACCCCCGTACATCACAGCCGCTGACGTGTACATGCGAAAAAAGTGTTTCCATGACACTTTTGCGATATACCTCTGTATTGATACATTCGATAAAACCACCTCACGAGAGCGTAAAAACCTTTTTGTCATATTTGAGAGGTTTTTCAAAGTGCAGGTGTTTCCATGACCAGTTTTGTATTGCGATATTGAGGTTTTGCACAATTCTAAGGGTAATGGAAACGCCGCTAGAGTGTGATTTACACTTGAAATCAATTTTCCAGGCTGTGCTGCTGCAAATAAAAGGTAGGAAGACTTTCTTCAAGCATCATCAAAACACACACACACATCTCCTCTGAACTCAAGCCTTGAGGTCGCAAACATCATTATTTCATGCTTGTTTGTGAGCTGACCCACGCATGTGGTTCTCATCTTCATGCACGTGATGTATTTATGTGTGCACAGTGCCCGGCTCCACGCCACGGTCACGAGCCACAAATCAAAGGGCCCTCGAACTCCCAAGAGGAGCAGCAACAATAAAAAAGCATGAGAAGAAGGAGCAGCAACAACAACAACAACAACAGCTGAGCCATCAGGAGTATAATTCAGATGATGACACAACGACAAAGGCCGCTTGCCCAGGAGCCCCGGGAGCTCCGGCTTGGCTGACAGATCCAAACCCAGGGCGAGGCCACATCACATCAGCATCTCCGTCCCAAAGGGGACAAAAGCCCAGCGGCCGCTTCTGTAACCTTCGTGAAGCGGAGCCAGCGCACGTTTCGGGAAGGGGCGTTAAATTAGAGACGGGAGACGGAGGCGAAACAAGACAAAGGCGCAGCACGAGGGCTGTTTATGGTCACAAGGCCGCCGTCTCCCACTCCCTGTCATTTGCAGGGTGTAGTTGCAAGGAGAGACGTGTGTGTGTAGCAGCGGTGCCGCGTGTGTGTGTTTCTATTTTGGCAGATTTGGTTGCGATTCTCCCCACAAAAATACCCCCGAAAATGTCTAAATTTTCGACTGCCGGTCACGAACATCCCCATAACCCCCCCCTCCACCTCTCCTTCCCCACCATGATTGGGCCACTGGCGGCGCACCTCTGATGTTTTTCCAACCAGAGGAAGCCGCTGAAGAGAAAGTTGGCCCGGGAGCGCTGGCTGGCTGGCTTGCTGGCTGGCTGGCAGCTCGAGGATCCAGTTAATTAACTCGATGTACAAAGAGAAAATAGGAGGAAGAGGAGGAGGAGGAGGAGGAGGAGGACGGACAAAAAGAAAAAGTTCGGGAGGTTGTATAGAAACTCAGGACACTGTGTGCGAAGACTGCTTGGGTAATCATTGCTCTCGCTCCAGCGAGCTCGCAGCGACGGCGCACTAAATCAGACAGCTCCGCAGTGCAGGATGAAAACTCTTGCTCTTTCCCTCCGTCCGTCTCTCACTCGCTCGCTCGCTCCCCTCCCAGTGACTGTCTCTCCCTGTTCGGCTCACCCTGCCTCCCCGCAGTGACCCTCCCGACTTCCCTATACGCACTTCTCCACCTTCCTCAGCCCTGCTCTTTATCTTTTCCTTCCTTTCCGTCCCCTCCTCTCTCCACCTCTTTCCTCCCTTTTTAATCCTCTCTTTTATTGCTCCATCTCAGCATCCTCGGGCGCTGCTGACGCGGAGCCAACTCAGCAGCAGTGTCCGTGTGCTGTCACATGCATCAACAGACATACGCACTGAAACAACAGCAAAAAAAACATACTCTCGAGGTTACATTTGCTCTGGTTGGTGAGTGTGTGTGAGTTAGACTAGACACACGTCTTGGTTCCTGCACAGAGAGCCAGTCTAAGCCAATTTGACAAAGACGTGCAGGTGAGAGTGATGTCAGCAAAGCTTGGGCAGCCTACAGCAGTACAGTATGTACAGTCAGGTCACATATATAGACAGAGTGGCTGAGATTGGAGTCAGACGAAGGCTTGAACTGGTTCAAATAGGCGTCTGCAAACACCACCACCACCACCAAGAAAATAAAAAATAAAACATTTTTTTTTTAAACACCACCCAGAGCAAATAGCACACTAGATGTTCCGTGACACTACCATTGTGTTTTCTGGTGCTCCACTGTAATTTTGTGCCACCACAGAATTAGAGTCCTTGGGGAGGCAAATGTGCCAGGACGAGATAATGGGCTTTTGCATGGAGCTTTGTGTTTATGGAGCCCCAGCGCGAGGATGTGTCCTTTCCCCCGGCGATGGAAGGGAGCGAGCTCGCACGCAACATCCTAAATCACAGCTTAGCTCATTTTGCTAATCAATAAGTAGTTCGGCATGACAACAAACAAACAAACAAAAAAAAAAAGCACTCGACTTACTCTGACACTTGAGACCTTGCGCGGTGATCTGTCGGCTGCAGGCGTCGCACCAGTCCTGCGTGACGGCTTTGGCTTCGAACCGGTGCCCTTCACCCCTCTCCGCCTTCATCCTCGGGTCCGCCGCCGCCGCCAGCCCCCGGGATGGGAAGATGGACCAGGCCTCCCTGCGGGGCGGTTCGGCGCGGACGAGCCTGACGACCCCTGTCCTGCCTTGGGTGACGCGCTCCAGCGGCACCCCGCCGCCGCTCTCCCCTCGCACCGGCATGGAGGGCGGGGAGGAGCCGCCCTGGTGTCGGCCGTCCGAGCTCCAGGTGCTCCGTCTGCCGGTGGCTCGGAACGCAGCGCCGCCGCCCAGCGTCACTTCGCTCACCGTCCGTCTCTTTCGACCACCTGTGTCGCGGTTCAGGTCGCGGACGGTGTCGCTGTTGCTGTTGCAGTCGCTGCTGCCGGCGGCGCTGCTTCCCGCCGTGACACCGTCGCGGCTGCGCCGGTCACAGTCCGCGCAGCCGGCTTTGCCGCCTCGCTGCGGGCTGAGCGGCGGAGCGACGCGTCCCTCCCCGGGCATCGCCGCGGGGTCGAGGTTGAGTCCCGGAGACGCGTGCTGGGTGGCGGAGTCCTCCCTGCCGCTCCCCGAGCTCCTCCTGAGCATCACCTTCTCCCTGGAGCTCCTCCTCGGCAGGGAAATCTTCTTCTTGGCGCTGCTCAGTTTGATTAAGAGCAGCGGCGGTTCCGAGTCCAGCCGGTGCGGAGCCGGGTGCTGCCCCACCACACTCACGGACGCCATTATCCTGTCACTTTCTCTGTATGTGTGCCTGTGTAAAGCGTCTGTCAGTGCGTGTCCTCCTCCTCCTCCGTGCCCTGAATTGTAAACTCCACTCACGCCCGCGACACGAGTGTGTTGTAGTGACGCAGAAGGAACCCACGGTTTAAATGCCGCGGGCGCGCCCCCGTCAAAGGAGTAGAGCGCGCTCTCGCCAACCCAACGGCTCAGAAAAAGCTGCTTTAAAAGTGGACAATGCGAATTGTCTCCTTACACGTAGCACTGACAGGAAAGTCGCACTTTTACACAGAAAAGTGGGGTCTGGTCCAAGAACACAGCATTGGGATTATGGGGTCACAACAATAAAAACGGTTCAAATTCATGTCTCAAAAACAAGGGGTATTGATGTGTACTGTTAGTATTCATTTTCAAACATATTTGGTGTTTGTAGAAAAAAAAAATGTAGTTACATGTTATTTTTAAATCACTTATTTGGTGATTTGGTTATTTGGTTTTAATTGGTGTGTCACAATGTGTCAGAGTGTCTTTGATGGTTAATAACTGCTTTGTGACAATACGTTGAAAAATGAAAGGGATCCACATTTCAACCCAAGACCAATAGCTTCTATTTATTGTAGACATGACTATTGAAATATGTTTCGATGACGAGCAATTCACACAGGATTAAAACGTGTGACGACCAGCCTCGCTCTCCCCTACACATTACAGCTGTATTACATTCGACCATTATCTCACTGCTCATTTCGCCTAATATGCTGAGCCCATCGTAAATGCACTCAATGCGGCTGACACAGCAAATCAGATAGTGTTACGGACGAAACGGCCAAATGGAGTCCAGGCAATGTCAAATGCAGTCGCATAACTTTTGTTGTTATTGTGTGGGCTACTAGGAAATTCTTTGATTTTCCATGCGAGCAGCGAGAAGGTCATGTGAACAGCACGAAACCACAGGAGCACTTGTGCCGCTCCCCCATAACGAACTGGAGAAAGCCCCTGAGGTGACTCACAGCACACAACTTTCAATTTCACTCTGTGATGCACGGTGTCACAAGAATCTCACTTGTTTTGGACTCAGCTCAAGACCTTTTACTTCCCAGGCATAAGGTGATGTAATTGGTGATTTCTGAGAAACACGGTGACTCAGGCTCATGTTTGTCTGGTCTACTGGACCAGGAACTCCAAGCAAAGGAGATTTCTTTCGCTTTTCCTTTTTAGAACATTTAGTCTGTGGAAGTGGAACTGCAAACGTGGATGAAAAACATAGAGAAGTTATTAAAAAGTCATCATATTTCCCCTTTCGGATCAGACAGCCCATGGGGTTTCCCACCAGAATTTGAAGTCTGTGTGTCATGTGTGTCATTAATGTCGTTGGACACGACTGACCTTGTATCTCTGCGGTAAGAAAAAAAAGGGGAAAAAAAGGAAAAAAAGAGTGGCCTGCCCAAAGTTCCCCAGAGTTGTTACTTCTCTATTAAATTGAAAATTGTCACTGAAGAACACGCACACACACACACACACACACACACACACACACACACACACACACACACACGCACACACACACACGCACACACACAATTCAGAGAAGTGAAATGTTAATGGAAGACAGAAGATTTTAACATGAAATCAATTTAAAGACGGTCACTGATGTAATCAGTAGTTCTTAGTTCGCTCTAAAGGTCTGCAGCGTATCGAAGCAACGTGACCACTTCGATGATCAACCAGGGGACCAAAGAACACCGGATGACTGCAGACCCTCAAAGTTAGCTGGTTTGACACAGTTACAGAACGGATATAAACGAGGCAAAACCAACTTGGCTTTTATTTTGGCAGCATCTTTGCCATTCAATAAGACCAAAAAGGCATCAATGAGGTTTCTACAAAACCACTTTACTGAGTCACCACACACGTACACACACTCAGGGGAAAAAAAAAAAGCTGCAATTCTTTCTCCATTCTATGCAGCTTGTCTCTCAACAGTAGAGTCACATTTTATTGATCGTTTCCATTTGCTTCCTCTTCCTCTGTGAGTGCTCAGAGCTGCAGACAGTCTGAGGGAGAAGATCCCGTCCATCACTAACAGCTGCTGCAGATCTGCCAACCTTGGCAAAATATTTTGAGTATCCATGTGTGTGTGTGTGTGTGTGTGTGTATGCATGTCTGCAGCTTTTTACGTGGTTCAGAGAGTCGAGTCAGACCCGTGTATTTAGATGGTAAAATGCGTAAATGCTACGCAAAATGCATACAGGTTGGCAGGTCCGCTACTGATGAGTGGTATGAGAGATGCAGGGGTGTTAACGAAAAAAAGGCCTGAATGAATAAAGGATGTCGGTCACATTGTAAAAGGTCTTGGCTCCAGAGCTGCTGCAGACGCTACAGGTCCCAGGCTGCAAACACACACAAAACACGTAGAAATGATCTGGATTGTTTTTCTCTCCTGTGGACTAATGTAAGCATGGCAGAGAAGATGTGTGGCAATCAACTGACCTTTCTATAATGCTGTTGTTACACTTCAGCTCCTGCACCAAGACCTCCATCTCCTCCTTCAGATGATGCATCCTGGAATGAATGATGTGGGGTTTTAAAAAAGACAGGGAGAGCTTCAATAGATACCTCGCCAGAGCGCCACCTTAAGCCATGATTTCAGATTATAAAGTGATTATTAGCTAGTTGGCCTGTTTTATAATAATAATAATAATAATAATAATAATAATACATTTAATTTATAAGGCGCCTTTCAAGGCACTCAAGGTCGCTGAACAACAGCTAAAAAAACGTGTTTTCGGTGTCATTACACTGTTGTATGAAAAGCACTGTGCAACATATCCCGGCTCTCGGTGTGCTGTAACATGCAGGGATGAGCTAACAGCGCTAACTGCCATGAAACACCCGTCCATCTGGATTTTCCCAATATTTGTAAACGTCACGTCACTCCCAGCCACTAAATTCCAACTTCTGAGGAAGACGGAATGCACCGTAACACACAGATGCACAAACCTGGAGACCATCTGGTCCTTGTCTATGGGAGCGTTTCCAGGCCGCTGACCTGCTGTTTTGGTCTGCAGACTGAAGAGGATTCTGTCCAGAGCCTGTGAAGGACACGCCAGACAATTCATCATCACATCAGTGGGAGGCCACAAGCCATTTCATCGGTCAGCTCAAACATAAAACGCTATTGATTCTATAATGGAGACAAATGGGCTCCAAACATACTGAATCCAGCAGCTGTCACCACGCGATCACTTTATGTTTTTATGCTGGTTTTGCACAGACAAATGGTTGCAACACGGCTGTGTCAAGCCTAGAACTGGTAACCGTCAATGATACATTACGCAACACAGTTCGCAATAGGAAGCATCCCGGGGAGTGCCGCTATAAACTGAATCCAGCCACACTCTTGCGACAGAGAGAATATTGACCTTATTTTGCTGCTGCTCAATCAACTTCAAATCTGACAACAAGTCTGTGGAAAAGGAGCCAAAGTCCTGCAGTCGGGTGTGCATCTCCAGCAAAACACTGCAAAAATAAATGAAAGAAATTATTCCACAACACAGATACTCAGTGAACACGTGCCTTTTAAAACATTAAGTGAGGATCAAATACGATGACATGGTTGATTTCAAACATTTATTAGTTCTATGAAATATTTAAGGCAAAATATATAAAATCATTGATGATCATTTATAAACAATATGTTGGCAAAACATTGGTCAAGGCTAAAAAAATAAAATAAAAAAATCACTCACAAAATGTAGATTTGTGTTTTATATTAAGCACTCATGCAGCTTCATCACGCTAGATGGATCACAGATAGGTACATTTATTCAGTCAACTAAAATTCTATTGCTAATATTTGGAGAAAAAAAAACACAATTCACTTCTTAATTTTCTTTTTACTCAGATCAGGTCACTCAGTGCAACACCACCATCCAAAATCGCACTAAAAAACCTTTTAATGCAAGATTTTAAATCTGAGTTAAAACTCCAAACCGTATCCATCCATCCATCCATTTTCCATACCCGCTTACTCCCAAGCTCAGGGTCACGGGGGTCTGCTGGAGCCTATCCCAGCTGTCATTGGGCGAAGGCAGGGTGACACCCTGGACAAGTCGCCAGTTCATCGCAGGGCCACATAGAAACAAAAAACCATTCACACTCACATGCACACCTACGGACAATTTAGAGTGTTCAATTGACCTCACATGCATGTTTTTGGAGTGTGGGAGGAAGCCGGAGAACCCGGAGAGAACCCACGCAGACACAGGGAGAAAGAGCAAACTCCACACAGAAAGGTCCCAGGCCCGGAATCGAACCCACGACCTTCTTGCTGTGAGGCGGCTGCGCTACCAAACCATAACCTTGTTGTTTGTCGGAAGTCGACGGCGTGTTGTATGACCTCAAAAGCTGCACTGACCTGCTCCAAATCCTCGTTGTGGCCAAGAGCTCTTTGTACCGCTGCGTGCAGTCCTCTCTGAAGAGGGACTTTACTCGCTTGACGTGGGACGACAGGTGGATTCTGGGAAGGCGCAGTGACGGGCAGATTACAGCAGAGTTCAGGACAAAATCCTTCACGGCCTGCGTGAGCCGGACGGGAACCGCGTGGACGCGAAAACTCACTTCTCGGACTTGTGGATTTGCTCATCGTTGTACGCCAACTCTGGAAGGAACATCGGGAAAGACAGCTGTGGTATTTTTTTTTGTGCCATCAATACAAATGTAAACAGCACACAGTCCATGCTGCCAAACAAACACACATACTGCCGGTAAGCCTGTCTTTGCGAAACTGCTGATGTATGGCCTTGATCTTTTGCAGCAGCATCTGCATCTTCTGACAGCTGTGGAGGGACGAGAGGTCAGGGTTCAAAGGTCACGCAGCCGTGAAGTCATCGCCACCAGCCCCTCCCCCTCGGTACCTCTTCTCGCTGGCCAGCACCTCGGCGAGCTTCGCCTGCTCTATCTGCAGGTGGTCCAGGCGGCTCTGGAACTCGCTGATCCCTACGGCGTATATCGGCAAGTGCTCGTGGACCTGCGGGGGCAGCAGCCACAGAATCATGTCTGCGTGGGATTATGACCCCTAATCCTGGATTACAAATTAGGCCATTCATGTCAGTGTAAACATCTGCACTGTTGAGGGGGTGGGGGCAGGCCGCAGATAAGTAGCGCAAGTTTGTCTCCAGATCGCAACTGAACTGCCCCGATTTATTTCCTCCTCTTTATGGAAAACATGTACTAAAACGGCTGGAGTTTAAAAATCTGCCCTTTGTGACGTCACAAAGGGCAGTAATATTTCCTCTTGTCGTCTCTCCGATACCACCTTCTGTTCTGGCTGTACAGTTTCTCTTCATTTTGGTACAAAGGTACAATACATACGAATAACACAGACATAAAACCACACATTGTTGCTGGATGTCGTAAACAGCGGGCTAATATACGCAATATGTTGCTTTCCCCAATCTTGAGGGTTCTTTTTTAATTTAAACGTGTGAAAGTTTCCACACTTTGACACTTCAACGAGAGAAAAGCTTCAATAATGTTCACACAGGCTTCAACGGCCGCAAACGGCGACCCGGATTTCGCAGCGTTACTCACCTGCTTCAACTTTTGACTGTTATCAGTTAAATCATGGTTTTCTGGGGCATAATGGCTTCTAAAAGAAACGAGGCGAGAAAAGGAAAAATACGGGGATCGTATTATAGGCATTTATTAACAACACTCAAATCCAAAACTACATCAGCTAACTAACGTGCCCGTCGACAAACTCACACTGTGTGGATCCTGTGTTCCGCACTGAGGCACGACTGCAATCTGACTGTGATCAAGGCGATGCTGTGCATTGCTTCGCCGCATTCCTTCCTCAGTGTCATCCTGCAAACAGCGAGCGTCAAATGAGAACCTCAGACAAAGCCGTAAAAACCTGATCAACTCTCTCTTTCAGTGCGCTAAGTGTCTCACATGTAGCAGTAGTATCCTTGCAGAAGCAGCTCCCTGTGTGTGTGCAGCAACCGGACAAGCCGAACATACTGGTGAACTATTCCTACAATTGCCTGCAGGGAATAGTGGGATTAAAGGCCGGTCATTTGCTGGAGAGTAAAGAGCGATCGATGTCAAAGCTAATGTTTGAAAAAGTCTGTGTTGTACAGTCATATAAGTTGATACCTTGGTGTAATTGTAGTCTGCCATTACGTCAAACCTGGTTGGGATGATCGGTGTCTCAGCTGCAGAGGAGGAAAACAAATCAGTCACTCATCTGATAAAAACACTTTAAATTGCATTTTCTCTCAGTGGGATGCACGACACACCGGTGCTGGGTGTCTGCTATAAAGTGCAAAGAACAAAGAAACACGGCGTCTCTGACTGACTTACGCTCTCTGCAGGGCAGACTGTTATTAGCTTCCAGCCTGTAGCTGAGCAGAGTGAGGGGCCGCTCAGGGGACGTGCACGGCAGGTTAACCACCTTCATGCCGGCCTCCAAAGGGAGGTCGTGACCCAGGTACTGCAGATGTTGCAGCTGTGCTCCGGCTCCGGTCTGAGACGCCACCTCTTCAAAAAAAGCTGATATTCTGAGGAGAAGGTGAGGCAGTAACAGGCTGTCATCTAAAAAAATGTTGATTTTATTACTTGACTGAAATAATGACTCAACATTTGTCAAGATATCTGCAGTTCAGTGAAAAGGATTGTTTTGTAAAAAAATAAATAAATAAATAAATAAACAAAATATAATTATAACATTTAATAATTAGAACGTGTTCAACCGAGGCTATAATTATCTGAAGATGGGGAGGAAATAGGTAAACAGGTGATAGAAAAACTTGTCTATGTTAGTGAATCTTAAAACCACAATACATTGGAACTTTTTTTTTTGACAATGTTTCATGATTTAAATCATCCAGTAAATGAGTAAGATGATTTCAGCCAATCGCAGAACTTACGTGTTGTAGTGGTGTATGTATATGCAATGAGCTACAGCCTGCTGCAGAGAGAAGAGGTGAACTGGCTGCCGCTGCAACATGTCTGTGGTGGCTGTGAAGAACTGGTCAAACCCCCAACACCTCTCCTGGTCAGCCTCCAGTATACCAGCCAGTAGGGGGACCAGCTGCACTCTCAGACCCCTGCAGTCAGACAATCAGCAGAGGGATGGAAAATGAGCGTTATATCTTACAAAATGAATTGTAGCAATTGAAAATTAGAAAAATAATAGTTTAATCTATCACAGATGGACACGAACTGTGAGAGTTGGCAGCCGTGAGGTAGGTGGTAGCTCCACTCGATGGGTCCATCTGCGGTGCGCTGGATTCCAGCTATTGCACCCATTGGCTTCTCTGTGGTTATCTTATACCTGCGAACCAAAAGCAGTCACTCGGTCAGATGATTATTCGTACTGCTTTGATAGAAATTCTATAGGAAAAGCGTTTTTTCTGTGCCCCTTCTCGATCTACTTACATGGTTGGTTTATTTTTGCGCGGCCCTCCGTAAGGTGTGAAGGGAAGACTCCCACTGGCGGTGTGGTAAAATGTCACACCAATACTCCACAGGTCAACGTTCACGCCATAGGTTTTCTGATGGGGCTTGCGCAGCACAGCACGTTCATACATATCTGGGTGCTGAAAAAAACAAAACATGCACGCACACACATAGTGAAATGACGAGGTAAATAGAATAAAAGCCATAAAAAACAATACTAGGTAATCCGTTTTGCAAATATAAAAATAAAGAGAGCAGATAAAATAAACGATTCTTGTAACTCAAAGATACCTTTCTGTTTTACACATTTTAACCACGGTAGTGCATGCATTATTTAATTGTTCCACTAGAGGGCAACCCAGTCTTAATGATAAGAGCAGCCGGAATACTTGAAGCCCCTATCGACAAGTTCATTCCCTGCATGCACCTTCTCATATGGAAACACTTTTTTACGTCTGCACTGTCACCCCAGTAGGCGGCTAATTTCCCTGATGTGTTTTCACACATTTTGTGACAATTTTCACATGAAGAGGACGAATCAAATGCTTGTAAATTGCTTGCGTTTTTTGCAAGGTGAAGACAGGGTTTTAGGATATTGCTTTAGGATAGTGCTTAAAAGACTTTAAGTGTGATCTGGATTGTCATCTACTGTCTCAGAAAAAATGGCTCTACTATGTTCTACATTTGCTGACTACTGGTGTATACTCCATGTTAGAAACAGACAAATACAATTACTCAGATTTTTTTTTTTTTTTTTTTTTTTAAATGCATATGATTTTCAGAGAGCAGGGTATATTTTTAAAATATGTTTATGGTTTAGTTATCCTGCTGACATACTTTTCTTGCCACCGAAACATTCTAAATTTGGAAGTCACAAACATCTTTTTTCAACACTCAACTGCATGCTTACCAAATACTCTTCAGTTCCATAGATAGACACAAACTTCTCATCATCTTCCAGCTGTCTCGCGGCACCAAAGTCTGTCAGCTTGTACACAGACCTGCCATCTTCCCCGACCTGCCGCATGATGTTGCCTGGCTTTATGTCGCGGTGCACCACTCCGTTTTCACGCAGATGGTTCATCCCGTGCACTGACGGCAACAGCGGGGAAAAAATCACTCAGGATTGAAGTCAGGCAAAATCCCAAAATAGCGAGACAAACACGCACCCACACACTGCAAAACTATGAGGAACTCTGTTTCAGACAGCCCAAAGGCATTTTCTGGTTCCTCCAGCAGACTGAGCAGGCTTCCGCCGGAGCAATACTCCATCACGAGCACCTTCTGCTTACTGGGCAACTAATAAGAGACAGACATTTAGAAACTTAGTGCTTAACTCTCCATTTAATATTGTAAACATAACATATAGAGAGATGCAAAAATAATTCACATGAATGGCAAATCAAAGTTGGCACAAGGGTTGTTTTTTGTTTTTTGCTTTTTTTGCTCTTGACAAACATTGCTGCCAAGCCGCTTTGTGAGTAATGAGGTTATAGCCCACTTTCCACCTCCGCTGTGACGCTCACCTCCTCCACTGAAAACAGCCTGACAATGTTGCTGTGCTTGAGTTTTCTCAGCATCTCAAACTCTCTCATCTGGACTTCAGGTGGGCGACTGTAGCTCATTATGTTGAAAACCTTGACAGCCACCAGCTCACCAGACTTCTGTATTCACACACACACACACACACACACACGCATAAACAATGCACACATGCGCACGCACACACAAAGAAACAAACATATACTCACGTCACAATCATAGATGGACACGAGATCCAGTCCATAACAAGGAGATTTTTTTTTTCTCTCCTTGCATTTAAATGCATCAAATCAATAATCAAATAAATCAAGAATGTTGAGGATACCGTGTAGATACATACTGAAGACATCAAATACATGACCAATATATGTGGCTTAATGTGGCAAAAGAAAAAAAACAAAACCATTAAGTACCGAAATGTCACGTTAAATATATTTGATCTATCTATCTATTACACACTTATACACATATATAATAAAATCTGTATCAATATATCTCATATTTTCCCTCGGTTCCCCCAGTGTGTGTGGCGACCTTATTGCGAGCCTTGTACACACTGGCAGTGGCCCCCTGGCCGAGCACATCCTGTACGGACCACAGATAATTCACCGTGCTGGCTGTAATCCCAGACATGCTGCACGGAAGAGGGAGAGAGAGGGAGAGAGGGAGAGAGAGAAAGAGAGAGAGAGAGAGAGAGAGAAACACACACACACAGACACACAAAGCGAAACCTGGAAAAGCATTGAGAACAAAAGGGGAAACGTCAAAAACATGGAAACAAACGTGTCACACCAAAAAAAATATGCGTCCTAAAAGCCGATCAAACAAGGCCAATCAAAGTAGGCGTTCAGTTGTAAACTTCAGCCACAGCAATTACATTACACTTCGTACCACTGGAAACGGCTTTCTGTGAATAAAACTCGGAACTAGTTTTTCCTTAACTGACGACCAATAGACTGAGTACCATAACACATATCCAGAGATGAACTGGGCACGTTTTTCAGCTACTGTCAATTTAGGTAACTTACTTACTGAGTTAGTCTTTGGTGACGTCATATGTTCGCATACTTGTTAGCGCAGACGTTAGCTTACCAGCGGCTAGTCGTGTCTGGACATTTATTATCATGCGTCCGATAATGTCGTTCCCGGAAATGCGGTGTCAAAATAAACGTCGACGTCGTCAGTTCAGTTACGGCTGCGGCGGACAATCGAGCGACTGGCACCGAGAACAACAAGACGCCCGCCCACGGTCGGAACTTCTTCCGCAAAGTGAGACCCGAATGAGCGGCATGTCCGCCTCGCTGACAACTGCTGTGTGAGCAGGTAAACTCGGCAAGGGGGCGTGAAGTTGAAGAGGAGGAAAACAACAGCGACTTCCGCCTCGCTCACTGCGGAGCTGGTGGTTTCTGTCGACGGCGGCCTGTACTGCTGCATCTGTTTGGGGAAGTTTGGGGTTTCCTTTCGCACACGGCGGCCTCTACCCGGTTGAGTGTTTTTATTTTGTTTTCGAAGCGGTTTGCTGGTTCGCTGAGGAATCTTGTGTTTTTGTTCTCGCACCAGGTCTTTCCTTCATGTGGCAATAAAACGGTACAACCCCTCATTGTGAAACCACTGTCTTCCCCACATACGTTCAACTTCCACCTATCTTATAGTCGATTGATTATTTTTCAAACTGCTACATTTCCACTATGTTTATTATAGCCGTGGACATAGCCTTTTCTTTTCCTCCTATTTCATTTGCACTGTGTAGTACATAATGAAGCACTGTTACGAACAAATTTCCCCTCGGGATTAATGAAGTATTCTGATTGTGATTCCGAGCATCTCTGGTGAATCAGTTTTACTGTCATTTTACTGCAGAAGTGCAACCCACGTTTTCTTAAAACTAGACCGCGGAGCTCACCACTTGGACCGGGACGTGAGATTAAACTACGTGGGAAGATGCAGATGCATCACTCTCAAACTGTACATGTGCCTTTAGGTGGGAACTTTTTCAGTTTGAAGAAATCACTCTGTCGTTGTTGTTGTTGTTGTTGTTGTTTGTTTCTTAATCTAAAAATCAATGTACATCTCTGTTTAACAGAAATATCACAAACTGCAGGTGAAGAATATTTTTTGAAAAGGCGTTTACTGTGAGATTATAGAACTGAATCAATATTAGAGCCATATGTGAATAATCACATGGAAGGACAGGAAAAGCTAGTCTTTTTTTCTGAGATGCATAAATAAAGATTATTTCAAGAAAGGGCTGAGAAATCAAATTCAATGTTAATTTCTGCTCTTGACCTTTCACCACCGATAAACGGCGTTCAGTGTCAGAAGAATCCATTCATAAAAAATAAAAATAAATTCAGAACTTAACTTCTGCTGAACCTGGCTCATTTTCTTAAAGGAAATGCATTTCTTCTTTTTACCATTTCACAAACATCACATCCAAAATCTTTATATAGCAAGCAATGTTTATTAAAAAAAACCCAACAACAACAGATCGACTACAATAACTACACATAGAATTATATAAGGCCTATTTGATTAAACTACTATTGCTATGTACAATATTGTACCAAAAAAGAGTGTACCTCTGTAATGTACAACATTGTATATACAAAGTACATCTGAAACACAGGATTCTCCAGTAATACAGAGACAGCTATAAATAGATTTGACATTGTGGTCTTTCTTTTTTTTTTCTCCTTTTAGTTCGGCTGTTTTCAAAATGACACAAAAATGCATAATTAACAATATTAATTTCTGACATTTTAAAAACAAAAAAAACAAAAACAGAAATCACCCTCACACACTTAGTCCACACACAAAGCCAAGTTGTTCAAGTGTACAATGATTGATTGGAGATGGAAGAGGGTCCCGGCTCCACTTTGGCAACGTTGTCAGGACGTAGCGAACCAACCGAGCGAGTCTGCATTTGTGAACGCGTCTGTGTGCATTAATAAGGCAAGCTCATGTTTGACCTTACATACACACACACGCAAACATTCCCCCCCAGTTGTCACAATGAGGTAAGAGCAACATAAAAACACCAGGATACAAAAAACCCTTTACACAGCGTACAGAGTGAGGGACAGAGAGAGAGAGAGAGAGAGAGAGAGAGAGAGAGAGAGAGAGAGAGAGAGAGAGAGGACACTGGTCTTTCATTTACAATTTACATACAAAGAAGGATTTATTTGACTCCCAAATGCCATGTTTACAAGTACAAAGTCAGTGTTGGCAAAGTTGTTCGCATATGCCTACATTTGCTCGCAAAGATTTTGTAGTCGTATTGATAAAAGCTTTAGGTCCTTTTTTTTTTTTTTTTTTTTAAGTTTCTCTTCCCATTTTCTACTTAAAGCTGGTCTGCCACTGTTGCTGTGACTGGAGAGGAGGAGGCAACGTATATCCCTGCAGGCTTTACGGATGTCTGGTCACATGTGCGCACAGTGCATTTTTAATTTACTGACCGCGGAGGCTGCTGGATACTCCAGAACACGGGGGAAGAGTTTTCCCCAAAACAAGTCGCCATCAGTGGGAATCCTGGTTTGAGCGGACTGGGGGTGGAGGCCGGGTGCAGACACGCTCCACATTCTTGCATGCTTACACACATTACACGCATACAGGTAACACAGTTCCACATTTTACCAGTACAGACTCTGAGCATTAATACACAATCAGAAAATGATAATTTTATTTATTTATTTATGTATTTTTTAAAAGAAAGAGCGACTTGAAACAACACACGGATGAGGTGGCGGCTGGTTGTGCTCCTGTCTGAATGCACACAGGAGGATCCTCAGCTTCATGCTTCCAGTTATCAACATGATTATTACAACGCACAAACACGTCATTTAAAAATGTAGGGGCCAGAAAAAACACAAACCCTTTTACTGTTAAATTGGAACTATTGAGTCAAAAAAAGGAGCAGGCTGTAACAATAAAGGTGTCCTGTAGGGCGGCGCTCCAGAAATATAATAAACTGTTGCGAACGGCTAGGCTCGCCGCCGCCACCTGCAGCCCCAGCATGCAAAGAACAACCTGAAAAGGTGTTTAGCTGCCAAAAAAAATTGATATAAAAAAAAAAAAATCAACCCACCACCACACACCAGCTTTGGAGTCAACGTGTGTATCTGTGAGTTTCAGTCCAACTATGGCGGTTAAAAATGCAGAGTTTCAGTGGTCCTCTACACACGATACAGCTGCAGGACAGGAAGGAACAGCATAATGCCTCAAACCAGATTGCATCACTTTATTGCTATTTTAAGATTTTAAAATGACCGTTGTTGTGTTCTGGGGATTCAGACATTGCTCCTGCTAATAATAAAAAAAAGAAAAATATTGTAATAATAATTAGGATAATAATGATAAAAAAAAAAAATCACCAAAATATTAAACACTGAAGTTAAGAGATAAAATAAAGCTCTTGATCAAGTGACTTACGCTTTTTTTTTTTGGCCCGTTTTGATTTTCCTTTGTCGTCACTGATGGTAAGTCCACTTTTCTCTGCAACTGATTAAAAGCTCATTATTTCACAGTCTTTTCTCAGGGACTGAACCCCTCAAGGCCTCACAGTCCACCAGTCTCGGGTCAGAAGAAAAAAAAAAGAAAAGTGTCTATTATGAAAACTACTATACAAAAAAATCAAACAGTGCTTTTCGTTCCTCGATTAGACCTGTGTTTAAAGACCAGTAACACTCTTGCTTGCACACCCACTCAAACCCAGTATTAAACATGGAAAAAAAAAAACCTCTTTGCACGCCCGCAGGCCTGCACGTGTCCAAACCTGAAGTCCCCCGTTTCCCTTGTACAAGATTACAAAATCCAGTGACTGCTGGAATCTCTCGAGTGGCTAAGAAGGTCGAGTGGGCTGATGTGAGATAGCTTGACCTGCAGTGAGCAGAGCTGCCGCAATTTCGGAAGAAACGACTCGAAGGGGGAACGGCGGAGGAGCGAATGCTACACATGAGAAGTGGGTTTAAGAGCTGTGAGAAGGTCTTGAGAATCAGTGCCGGGGAGAGGCGGGGCTAGGGCTAGGTTAGGGCTAGGCTAGGCTAGGTAGGGCTAGGGCTAGGCCTAGGTTAGACTAGATCTAAGCTAGGCAAGGGCTAGGCTCAGGGCTAGGCTAGACCTAGGCCTAAACTAGGTAAGGGCTAGGCTAGGTCTGGACTATGGCTAGGCTAAGTCTAGACTAGGGCTAGGGCTAGGCAAGGTCTAGGCCTAAACTAGGGTAGGGTTAGGTTAGGTCTAGGCTAGGCTAGGGCTAGCTAGGCCAGGCAGGATTTGTCGCTGGACTGGGGCGGCTGCGGGGGAGGGGGTGGGGCGTTGGGTAGGGGGTGCGTCTGAGCAGAGGTCAGCGGAGGGGGCGGAGTCGGGGGCGCGGCCGAGGTCGGGGAGCCCGTGGCCGGGCTGCCGCCCCCTCCACTGCTGCCCCTGGGGAGGATCACCGGCTTGGGCCGGGTGGCGGGCGGCCGCAGCTCCCGGAAGGAGGGCACGGAGGAGGAGAGGGCGGAGGCCGAGGGCAGTGGGCTGCGCGGCTGCTGCTGCTGCTGCTGCTGCTGCGTCGCCTTGGCCGGCCGGAAGGACGAGGGCACGTCGCTGGCCGAGGAGGCGCTGCGCTGGAGCGGGTGGCCGTGGTGGAGTGGGCCGCCCTCGCCGTCCCGCAGCAGGCGGGAGTGGAGCGGGCTGGACGGCTCCGAGGCTCCTCCTCCACCGCCTCCACCGCCGCATCCGCTCACGCCTTTCAGCTGCTCCAGCGTGTCCAGCACCACGTCGGGAGCGTGCGTGTGCTTGGAGGCGCTCATCGCCGTCTCCATGTCCTGCAAACAAGCAGGGGGGGGAGACAAAAAGACACTTTTAATGCTAGAATTTGTAATTGATTAAGGAAATCTTGTTAGGACTTTTACTTCCTCTAGATAGTCAAGTTTGATCGTCTTCTTTCCCTCTTTCTTCCTTGACATGTTTCGACGGTTTATAAAGTTATAGTTGTATTAAAAAAACCAAACAGGATTTCGGCCTGAGATGCATGAGGCGGGGTCTGTCGGATCCCCACCTGTGAGCCGTGGTCCACCTGGGCAATGAACTCGGGCTCCAGTGGCCTGTGGTTACTGAAGCTCTTGGAGCGTCCTGCTGGGGTTGACTTGCGCAGCTGCGGGCTCTCCACCTTAAAAAAACAAACAAACAAAAAAAAAACGTTCTTGAGTTCGCATCTTTTCCGAAAAGCTAAACGAAATGGCCCAGACAATGGACGGAGGTCCAGCGGTACCTTTGTCTTGAGCGAGGAGTGGCGGGTGATGGAGTTGAGGATGCTGTGGGCGCTGACGGGCCGCTTGTCCCCGGCTTCCTTCACCAGCGCGCTGCCGACGGGAAGAGAGGCTGTTCTCACTCCTCCGCTGGCCCCCGGACTGGTGCTGTCGCTCTCCGAGCCTCGGAACGTTCTCCGGATGCCTCCGGAGGAGTCTGGACGTTTTCTCAACCTTGAGGGAGACAAATAGTTTAGCCACGTTTCCACCTTCAAATCAATTCAATTCAATCATAAGCATAAGAAAGAAGAAGAGTCTTTAACCTGGATTTAAAAACATTTGCGCTCGGTACTGACTTCACTTCTGATTATAAGTCAAAATGATGCTAATTTCCTTCAGCTGAGACTAAAAAGTACACAGTTGATTGTAAACATTATCATTTAAAGGGGGGACACACTTGTTGAGGTTGGCCAGGTAGACGTCGGCCACGTGAGCGCCGGTAGGAGAGGCAGCGCTGCCCCTAGTGGACACCCTCTCTCCCAGCAGGTCCCTGCTGTCCACATCAGGTTTGGGACTCCCTCTCCCCCCGTCGGGCCTGGATCAGCCGAGCCAGAGGGAGGCAAGAATTAGAGCAGCACAGGTGGCAAACGAGGCAATACAAAATGACGACTGGAGTTGGCCCGCACGTTTACCGCTAATACTACAAATCCCAGAATGCCCTGCTGGTATTTGGGCTCGTGAAACGTTCTTTGAGGGATATAATTATGACTTCATTGGTTTATTGTTGTTATTTTAGTTTTTCATTTATTATCAGCCCGTGGACAAAGGTGACTGTTGAAAATTCAATTAGAAGGCTGCAAATAAAAAAAAAAGAGGAGCCATTTGATTTTTATTAACATTTTAGTATTATAGTATTAAGCTTTGCTTGTTCCATATTCAGGTTAAAGACAATCTTGTTTATGTCCATATAAAAAGCTTCACTGTTATATCTGGAGGAAGATTTTTTTCAATAAATATCAAAGTTGACCCGCGACTTTATCCAACTTTTACATTTAGGCTTTAGGAGTTTGACACCCCTGGTCTCTTCCGAGATGAAAGCAGAGAGCTGACACTGTGTGAAAACAAACACAAAGACCCAAGAAGGAAGTTGACCTCTATGAAATGCTCTTCGCATCATTTTGAGTCAACTTCCTGGGCTGTGGGGTGGGATTTCCCCACTGTGTTACCTTTGAATCAGATTAGAAGCTAATTTCTTTTGTCCCTCATTTCAGGTCATGTCAGGTGAAGCATGATGAAAGACCACAACACAGAAAGAAACAACAGAACTTACCTGTCTTGGACCACGATGTACTGGTGGGGCACCAGTCCGTCCACGCCGTTGTGCCGGCCCTCCCACCAGTCGTCGGAGGCTCGCTGGTACAGCACCAGAGAGGCGCCCTTCTTGAAGGAGAGCTCGCGGCTGGTCCGGCCGCAGTAGTCGAAGCGAGCCACGGCCTCGACCGGGTCCGACTCTGAAACAGCCAACGAGCCTGGAGGTCAGGAGGACGGAGCGCACGCACAGGAAGTGACGGGGGGGTGCCAGCAGGGGGCAGCGTGGCGGGGGAGAGAAAATACAGGGAAAGGTGGAGGCAAATTAGTGCAAAGCAAGTTAGTGAGTCAAGTGCTGCTGTTGTGTTACTGTGTGTTAGAGTCGCCGAGAGAGCAGCAGAGCGTGAGCTGGTCATGCTGGCACGGTGGTGAGTGTGTGTGTGTGTGTGTGTGTGTGTGTGTTGGCTGCTCACCGTCCTCGCTGTTGTGGCTGACCGAGACGGCGTCAGGCGCAGGCTCTTCCACCAGGGGGGGCTCACAGTGCGGGCTGTCGCTGCAGGGGGGGGGTGGGGGGTGGGGGGGGTGTGGGGGGGGATGTTCAGAGGGTGAGACCAAAAGCGATACGACAAAACATCTGTCGGTATTTGGCTCTTTATTGAAATGACTCTTGAACATCTCTGCAAAATAATCCCACAGGCCAACACAGTCGGCACCATGACAACCACAGTGGGAAACGTCTCCACACACACACACACACACACACACACACACACACACACACACACACACACACACACACACACACACACACACACACACACACACACACACACACACACACACACACACACACACCTCAAACCCAGATATTCGGAACAGGTTGCCAACATGGGGCTAAATTATCTGTTTTGCCTTTTTTAAAACTCTAATGATCTTTCATCAAGGCTGTATCCAAAATTAAAAATAAATATCTGACCATGGGTACAATATGCACTGTTTATCACTCTCTATATATTTTATTATTCTAGTTTTATTTACCATGTTTTCCATGTTGAATCAAAACCTTTGTACTTTGAATCGCATGTTTTGACGATGCTACACAAAGCAGGTTCATTGCTAGTATCATAACTGGCTGACTGAGGGACTGACTGGAGAAAAACAATATTCCGCTGGGCTTTGTAATTAAAGCAAGCTGAAACTAGGTCCTCCTGGGGGCCCATGTGGTCAGGAGCTACTTTAATCTACTGTGTCCTTGGCCTGCACGGAGCAGAACGACGCTCCTCGACAGCCACTAAATCAACCCTCTCTCTCTCTCCCTCTCTCTCTCTCTCTTTACCATCACCCAGCCTCCCCCTTATTGGACGCCGCCTTCACATGCCGCCTCAACGTGTGTTATCACTGACCAGAAGTCCTCCCCCGTGCCGGGGACGGTGTACGTGGGGCCCGGCAGGTCCTGCAGCCCGGGGAAGATGCCGTCGTGGTGGATGATGATGGTTTTAATGAGCTCGTTGACGTGGGCCTGGCAGGAGACCTGGTCGTGGCCCTCTGGGACGGACATCAGGGTGGGGCCGAAGCAGATGGCCAGGTTGTAGGGGTCCATCATGTTGTCCTCGCTGTACTGGGACAAGCTGGGCGGAAAGGACGAGAGGAGTCACTCCGAGGGCAATTCCCCCTTTTCTTCCTCTCTATTGAACGCATCACGCGCACGGCGCTGCAAATGACCTCGGCGTATCACTCCCAGCTCGCGCTGCTTGTAAAGGAGCAGCGAGGTGCAACAGCACTGGCTGCAGTCTGCACCAGCACGTCATTTACCTTGTGCACTGGGCTGACAAAGGCTCTCACGCTGATTGTCTGTGTGTGTTTCAGTGTTTGAAAAACAGCAGCAGCAGCAGCGACTGTAAATCATGCAGGAGCTACAGAAGAAGCTCCTCTTCTGTCTCCATACGGGCTGTCGGGGACCCCGTGATTTACTCGCTCTTAAATTTCACCTCTCCAACATCCCGTGTGTGTGTTTATTTTCTTCCCCCTCGCTCCTGCAGGTTAAATATGCCGTCAAACTGACTTAATTTGATGATTTTTTTGGAAAGTTTGTCGTATTTATGAACTGCATTTTTTTTTTATGCGTGCATTTTTTTATTTATTTATGCAGCTATGCTATAACCTTGCGATTCAGCCGGGGGTTTGTAGTCTTGTGCGTCCATCACTTTAAAGTGCTGTCAGTCTGTCTTGTTCCAGACAAAAAGCCCCAGAAGAAGAGAGACAATCACAGGTGCCGCTAAATATATCAGTTTGGCCGCAGCAGGAAGGAGTTTAATCACAACTGGGTGGCAGTTAGACTTTTAAAAAGGAGAACAAAGATCAGCAGTGAAGGCTGAAAGATGTTTTCACTTCACTCATCTTTGGCTCTGCCGAGATTTGTTTTCGTGAAACACTGTGGCACGCTGCGTCCACACACATCGAATGCTATGCCACTTTTTTCTTCACTTCGTCACTTAAATCTTTTACTACCAGTTATTCAAACTGCCCCCCTGTGTAATGTGGTGCCGTGTGACTCACTGGTGGAGGAAGGCGAACAGGTATCTCATGATGATGAGGGTTTTGTTTGGCTGAGACTGGAGGACCTTTTTGATGTGAACGGCCCGCTCCTGGAGGCTCTCCATCGCTGGAACACACACCCAGAGTGATGACTCATTTGACACACACACACACACACGCACACACACACACACACACACACACACACACACGCACACACACACACACACACACACACACACACACACACACACAGCGAGGGCAGCGGGATGAGAAACTTACAGACACAGGATATGAGGTCATGGAAGACTTCCTTTGGGAAGAGGGCTTGGTCCAATCCTCTGAAGTAGAGCTTCAGGACGCCGGCGATGGAGTCCATGTCGTGGTCATTCTGGTCTCCTGCCAGCGGGTCCTCACCTAGAGACAGATGGAAGATCACATCAGATGAGGAAGATGATAAAACTGTTGAAAAAAGAAAAGCCAAATAGTCAAGATTCCCGTGGAAAGACGGTTTCACCTCTTTCAAAGGCGTTCTTGATGTCATTGACCTCCACCTGTGAGCCCGACACCCTGAAGATGCCCTCATGCTGCAGACCTAAGGACACAAAAACATTGTTAAAATAAATATCAATCACACACGCACTCATGCAAGAAACACATTTAAAAAAAAAAAAAAAAATCAAAAATCAAAGGCATATTTCTATGCTGAGGCCAAAATGTTCTGCTTTAATAATCAAACGTGGATCCCAACTGACAGGCCGACTCTGCCAGGCAACCAAGCAGGAAAAGGCTTCTGGCACGACTTCAGTGGCCAAGCTCAACTCACCATGGCGGCTGATGAAGCGGATGCAGCTCTCCACCATCAGAGGGATGGCTTCCGCAGAGTCCTGAAACAGGAGGAGGACCATTCTTACCCACATCACGTCGAGGAAGAGCAGACATGACACGTCTGTGTGTGCGTGTTTATTTTCAGGAAAGATTTACACACACACGCACGCACACACACGCCCGCATATGAACACGCATCGATGCACATGCTAATGTGTGTGTGCGTGCGTGTGGGTGTGTGTGCGTGTGTGTGTGGAGGGTGTGTGCAGCACCCAGTTGTTGCTAGGAGACGGCACTTTTCCCCTCTTTCTCTTTTCGTTTGGAAGAGGTTCCTGGCAGATCAAACACATGTGAAGTCTTTGCTGTGTGTGTTTGTGTGCATGTGCGTGTGCGTGTTTGTGTTGGGGAATGCCAGAATTCCTGCTTCTGGGTGAATCCCACCCTAGGCGGGGAGCCTGATAGGAATCAAGGCTCATTTGATTTCTTCTGTGATGTGACGGCCAAACGGCAGGAAAAAAAAAACACGCGACGGCCACAAGAGGGAGCCACAAAAGCGGGAGATTCCCCAGAGAGAGAGAGAGAGAGAGAGAGAGAGAGAGAGAGAGAGGAGCTCGCTTTTGATCAGCGGTGTTGTGATATTCTGCCTAACAGACCGCCAGGATTCACCATCATACGCATCTATAAATACAACGGCAGGGTTATTGTGATCATGACTAAAGCGCCGTCAGCCGCTGGGCTCTAGTTGTCCAGAGAGAGGGGGGGAAAAAACTAAACATGTGGCTCAAATTATAAAAATGAGACTACAGAGGAGCTAGGCTGAGTTGTTCACACACACACACACACACACACACACACACACACACACACACACACACACACACACACACACACACACACACACACACACACACACACAAAGGCTTGACAGATAATTACCTGCTTCCGCACCGACGAGTTCCGCCGCCTGCTGAACACACAGACAAGTGTGAGACCAAGAGAAAGACAGGCAGAAAAGACGGCGCTCTGTCTGTCATTACGGTGAGAGTTTTTTTTTTTAACGCTGTGAAGTGTCGCAGCGCTCTTCTCTGCCCATGTATTGAGAATACACACATACACATTTAAGACGTGCGCGTGCACGCGCATGGGCCGTGCTAAATGACAGAGCGCCGGCTGCCAAGAACATCAACTGGAAGCGCTGCCGCGGCGCCGAGGCGAGTGTGTGTGTGTGTGTGTGTGTGTGCATATTTCCTTCCTTCGCCACACCTACCTGGCAAGGCAACAGTCGCTCTTCTGACCTGAAGGAGGGGAGAAACAGGAAGTGGGGGAGGGGAGGCGGAGATAGAGGGATTTTTTAGCCGAGGCAGGACAGGAAGCAGATTCAGATGAGCGAGGAGACGTGGAGACAAACTTCCTACCCACACACACACACACACACACACACACACACATACACACACACACACAAACACAAACACACACAAACACAGTTCAGACACGCATTTGGACTTTCCTGTAGGCTTTGCAAAAGCCACCTCCAGGCAGCCAGACACACAGCTGCAACTGCATATGGCCACTGTCAGGGTGACCTTACCCTCCACGCTGAACACTCGAGTACACCAGACACACACAGCTTGCATTTATTACATGTATTAAACTCACGCTGCTTCCCTCCACGGTTTCATGATGTGTCCCAGTAAAAACATTCATCTTTCTGATCTCCTAATGTGTTCTGCCCTCCGGGCAACAAGCCCTTCCTTCTTATATTAAGTCTCTCACACACACACACACACACACACGCACACGCACACGCACACGCACACACACACACACAAACACACACACACACACACAGGATACACGCCTACAGTGTCACGCAGATACCAAGCGCTCCCTGACAGTTGCACTCACTCTCTCCCAGGGTCTTGTCGATGAGGTCACGCTTGGCCTCCAGCTTGGTGATCAGGGTCCTGCCCTCCAGAAACTCCTTCAGCTTCTGCAGCCGCGCACACAGACGCCGGTTCAGACAGGGTTAGAACGCGAACGGGAAGGAGGGAAATAAACAGCTGGCGCATCAAAAACAAAGAGAGCATAAAGAAAGCGCCACCCACCGTGAAGTAGAACTGCTCCGTCTCCTGCTGGTTGGCGCGGCGCTTGGCCAGGCTGGGCTTGCTGAGATAGGACTCACTGAAGGTGGACTTGACCGACTCCATGCTGTTGCTGTGGTGGAAGCACTCGGAGACGTCGTAGTCCTCCACCGTCACCATGTCGTGGATGGTGGACAGCGTGGCCTCCATGGTCTTCTTCACCTGGGGAGAAAGGGACGGGGGTGGAGGGAGGGGGAGCGATCAAAGAGGGGCTGGGAGGCGGTCTTTGAACTGCGGCGTCAGGGGGTCCACCCACCTCCTCGTTTTCAATTTTGAGCGTGGAGAGGCGGGACTGCAGCTGCTGACACCGCTGGAGCAGCTCGCTTTCCAGGGGCTGCTGCGCGCACACCACTCCCATCTGTGTGCACACGCACACACACACACACACACACACACACACACACACACACACACACACACACACACACACACACACACACACAAAAGACAAAAAAACAAACTGACTTCAGAGAAGTTAACGGAACATTGATTTTAACATAAAATCAGTTGAAAGACACTCGCCGGTGTAATCAGTGGTTCTCAGTTCGCTCTAACCCCCCCCAATTTACAACCGAACGCGTCCAAACGCCTTTCCAAGCGGTGGCGTCTCGATCGGGTCACGCGAGGATTGCAAGATGGCGCGACAACCCAGGAGGTAGTTTGGCGTGTATTCAAAGAAAAGAGAGAAACGAAACTCTCCTGAATATTATGATGAAAATCAACCGGATGTTTTCCAATCATTGACTTCCAGCCTGCCACAAACGCTTTTGCTGTAAATTGGGGGTGAAGGTCTGCAGAGTACTGAAGCAACGTGACCACTTTCGATGATCAACCACAGATGTCAAAGGACGCCAGGCGGCTGCAGATCCTCAGAGTTGGTCACAGTCACAAAACATATATACGAGGGGAAAACCACTCGGCTTTCATTTTGCTTTTTCCTGACGCTCCATCACTGAGGCAGCATCTTTGCAATTCAATACGACTTCACTGTGAAGTGAATGTTTTTAAATGACAAATAAAAAAAAGTCTAAGTAAAAAAAGGCATCGATGACGTTTCTACTGAACCACTTTACTGAGTCACCACACATGTACACGCTCAGGAAAAAAAACAACACACACACACACGAAAAGAGAGTTGGAGATGACGGCATCGCAAAAACATTCCATCCTCAGCCGGGCGAGCCGACTTCAGCCTGGACAAGGCTGAGGTCAGCTGGCGACGAGGAGAAGCTGGTGCGCAGCACGTACCGTGTCTCCCATGTGCGACTGGAAGTCGAAGCGAGCCGGCGGGCAGAAGACGTTGTTGTAGGTCTCCATCAGCTTCTGCTTGTCGCCGTTGGCCTCCAGGCTCTCGGCGGCGCCGTCCAGCATCTCCAGGCCCGAGTGCTTGGACGACTCCACGTTCTGCTCGGCCGACAGGTAGGTCCTCAGGGCTCGGTGCAGGCTGGCGTGGTAGCCCAGGTCACAGCACTGAGAAACACACGGAGAAATGTATCAACCAGCCAGTTGGGTCCCTAAAGCGGAGAAGAATCACAGTATGCACGTCTCGTCTGTTCATTTTCAAGTCGGAAAGTCACGTTGTCCTGTTGAACAACTCTCTGATGCAACTGTCTCAGTTTAAAGGTCCAGTGTGTAAAACTTTTAAGGAAGCCCACCTGACAGCACGTTTGGTATTTAGGCCACTGTCAGGTGCATATTCTTATATATATTAACCGTTCTAAGGGTAATAAAACCAAATTACTCTTATTCCACTGTGAATATACACTTTTATTAATGTATATATGGGCAGTATGTTAAGCTTTTAGCGAAATAAAAATCAAGCCAAATTTTACACACTGGACCTTTAAGTTTAATTTCATCCATTCAGCCAACGCCACAGACTTGCAGGGGCAACACGCTGAAGCTGCCGCCTTACAAGATTAATTAGCCTTCAGGCTACAGGAGGACAGAAACAATAAGAACTCCATCTCAGCCACTTGTAAAAGAGTTGTGCTTTATGTGTCGTCCCATGCGTTTACAAAGCGAATGGAATCCATGGTGGCTGTCAGGTGACCCGAGAGGGCGGGACCAACACTTTGCCCGGGTGTCAAGATCAGTCCCGTAGCTTTCACTGTGTCACTTAGGATTGAATCTGCACGGTGTATTTGTATTGTGCACAGTGTATACGAGTGCAAGACTGTGTGCACTTTAGCTTGAAAAAAAAAAGAAAGAAAAAGAGACTCCTCTCGAGCAACAAAATTGGACCCAACCCCATGTTGTGTTTGCGCCTGGAAGGCACCAGAACCACCGTCACCCTCTGGCAGAGTGTTTGCAACCCGGTGGGATCGAACCGCGACGCTGCGCTCGCAAAACTCTGCACCGCCGGCACCATTCAGGTGAACCCGCCGGCACGGGGGGGGTCAGGGCTCGTGCCCACCTGTGCACTGTGGGCGGAGACGCGACTCCAGCTCCTTCTGCCTGCCAGGCGGGTCTAAAACAAACACCTCCTGCTGAGGCTCATCGCAGTTATTGCTGCTATAAAGTGAATGAGAGTAAAACTGCCGCGGTCCACACGAGCCTCTTCTGCCTGCTGTTCTGTGCAAGAGAGCATTCGTGTGTGTGTGTGTGTTTGTGTGTGTGTGTGTGTTTAAACGGCTTCCATGATTTTCAGATGTTTTGTCTTCTCCTTGCACACACACACACACACACACACACACACACACACACACACACACACACACACACACACACACACACACACACACACACACACACAGGGGGTCCGTAGACCCTTAATGATGTGAGCAGCGACACAAAAGGAGAACACAAGCTGCGGCCTCCTGACTTCATTAGGACTGAACATCAATGGTTTGACTGGTACAAACCATGGATGTATTATAAGAACTGGATACCGGACTGGCAATATGGCCAGCGCGCCGATTTTCCCCAGTGGGCACTTGAGGTACTGCAGCAAAAAATGGCCCAAAAAAAAAAGCATTTTCCCCTAAAGACGGCAATACAAAAATAAACACCTTTAAAACGGCTGATAGGACGACTGCGACCTGAAACAGGATTTATAGCAAATCTTTCTACTGAAGATTTTTCACTAATGGTCTTAGTCGTAGAAAATCACCAGAAAAGAGTTTATTCCCAGCGTGACATCACGACGTCGTACGTGCCGCTGCACCCTGACGTGTCTGTAAGTGACGTTCTCCAGAATCGCTCGGATTGGCCAAATGGATCACGTGAGTTATAGAAGCATGATGGGAAGTGACACTGCTACACATGCTCTATGGGCCCATTAATGAGGAAGTCAAAAAGTCTTTCGGCGTACGCGCTGGGTGAGCAACATCATTGAAATGAAGGGGCCGCCATCTTGGACTCCGGGGGTGTGGTTCAAACACAGAAACAAAGGGAGTGGGAGGGGTGTGTGTGGTGGTGGTGGGGGTGTGTGTACACTCACGTTGATGATGTCGGACAGGTCGTGGATGTAATATTTGAAGACGCAGCTGTTGGTGGCCTCCAGAGCCAGCAGGTACTCGTTCCTGGCCTTGATGGCTTTCAGCTTGTTCTCCGTGTACTTGGCTTGTCTCTGGCGATGATGAGGGGGAGAGAGCAACGGGGTGACAAAAGGAAATCAGACAGCGAAGACGGAAGACGTCCAAACAACGGCAGCCTAACAGGTGTCGGCCTCGGTGTTTCCAGACGGGCAGAGGGAACAACAGCGAGCCAGACACGCGCTCATGCATCTTTCATGAAGTCGCAGCCCCCCCCCGCTACCCTCTACCCTCTCCTCCCCTCACCTTCTCTTTCATCTTCTCGATTTTCTTCACGCTGGAGCGGCGCACGGGCTTCTCCTCGCTCTTGATGCTGGCCAGGGTGTCCGGGGAGCGTGGCGTCTGCCGGTCGTCCTGCCGACCGGAGCGGCCCATCTGCTTCTCCTCCTGCTTCTCCGCGTCCTTCAGCTTGGACTCGGCGTTGATGCTGTCCGTGTTGTACATGTGGTACGTCTTCATCACCTGGAAGGGCGGGAGGGGAGACAGCGGAGGTGGGGGGAAAAAACAAAACAAAACAATGGTGAGCATAGCGCTCTCCCGGAGTGCCTCTTGCATCAGAAGCCCCTGGCCGGAGGGAGAGAAGTCAGAGCGAACTTCCGAGGTTCAAATAAACAAAATGGGAAGAAGATCTTTTGTTGATTTTATTCCTAAATATTGCAGCGAATCACACAAACAAAGTTTTACTGCTCAACACGACTTCAAGAGATTGAAATACAGCCACTGCTGAGTGTGTGTCTGTGTGTGTGTGTCTGTGTGTGTGTGTGCGCGCAGTGTCAGCTTTATTTCAGTGTCCACCACCACAGCCATCATTAGAGCGCTCGCAACCTCGCCGCAGCGCCGCGCTGCTGCTGCAGTCACAACCAAGTGTGCATGTGAGCAAGTGCACATCACTCAATCGCCGTCTATTTCTACAGACTGTAATTAAAGCCAGTCAAGGGCACTTTTTATGGTTCTCGGCTGAGGGGCCGGAGCTGCGCCGCCGCCGCCGCTGCTGCTGCTGCTGCTGCTGCTGCTGCAGTGCGGAAGGAAGGAAACTGGGCTCACGCATGGTTGAGCGCCACCGCCTCATTCGTGCTGGCGGAACAAGTGACATTTGTAACCCGACACTATGATGACAGCGCGAGCGCACAAAAACGAAAATAATGGAAAGACATCCACCCCGAGTCAGGGAAGACGTACACACTGCTGACTAACAGAGGCGTGTCTGGTTTATGTAGGGAAATGAGTATATGTTCTGCTTTACTGTAATTTGATTGAATTGTAATAATATTGTAATAAACCAGGCAACCTTCACTATCAAAAGAGCCATCTTGCCCCCATCTGCCGTCAAATAACATTCACCTGCAGCCGCGGGGCATTAAACTGCCTCTTTAAGAGAGACCCGAGGCTGTGGGCATTTTTGCAACTGTCTCTTTCTTGGCGTGCTACTTCTGTAAATACACCGGGCTCCAGGTCTTCTTCTTCTCCTTCCGCCTTCAGGGAGTAAAACCACAGCGCCGCATAAAGCCTGGCGTAAGTACTTTCCAGCGTTTCCTTGTCTCCCATATTCCATTTCCCTACTCATCACTTTGTGGATTCCGACTCGGAATGCTCTCCCAAATCCACGCGACCACTCTGGAGATTCACAGACGAGAGATAATTCCACCCAACTGAGCAGCACTGCGGTCGTGCACCGCAGTGTTAAAAATAAAAGGGTTGACAGACAGAACATCAAAAGACAAGACCGTCCCATCTGACTTGAAGCAGCTGCGCTACCGCAGCGCTTCCAACCAAAATGTTGCCCGTTAGCTGGAGATGCGAGCGCGGTTGTGAGACTAGCGTGATGCAACGCGCGGCCTGGCGCCTGCACGCTCTGGGATATTACTGCCTATTGGCTCAGGCGGCGAGATGGAAGCTTCTTGTGTGAAGTTATTCCAAGGGTGAGAGCCGATGAATAATTGTTGGAGGAGGTCGATAGAAGGGGAAGGTTTGCTGTGTCGTGATCACGCTGCACGTCGTGCGTGTGTCTCCAGCTAGTGGGCAACGGTGGATATTCCGGCTAAGCGCGCAGCGATCCAGTCGTTGGTTTGAGTCAGTTTGGACTTGCTGAATGCTCCAGACTCTTGGTCAACACCACACCAGCACTATGGAGGCATGTGATGCTTTAAAAAGGGAGCAAATAGTCATTATTTTTCATCCGTTGGGAGGAATTCTTTCCATGATCGCTATGAAACTCCAGAATGGTTACATGGATTCTAAAACGTGAGCAGAGCCTGAAAACAGAGGGTGGTGAGTAATAAGGGGTGGAAATATAATTCATGGGTGAACTCGCGCTTGACTGAGTCACCCTGCAGACTACTGTAATTCAGTGCCGAGACGCTGATGCGGCAGAGTTTATCGTTGCCATAATCGCTATTTAACACATTAAAATATTACGTTTAGTCCAGAATCTAGCGTTGCTTTTAAAATTACTGTTTGATTACAAGAGAAAAATATGTTACGGTCTAATTTGAAGCAGAAATAAATCATAGCACTGCTGTTCCATGCCATCGACTGCAAAGACTTTCATTTGTGCTGTGCTGACTTGGGAGAAAACATGTATTCAGAACCTTTTGATGTGTCCAGAAGCTGATTTATATTTTGGTCTGGAAGAAAGTGGCAACCTTAGAGCAGGCGGGCCAAGCCGCTGCAGACACGGTCCCTAATCTTCACCCGAGCGGAGCCAACTCTGATGCCTCATTTTCACGCTGCTTTGCTGCTGATTTGTTTTTTTTTTGTTTTTTTTTTTTAAAGATGCCGACCGTCAGCGGTTTCTCTTACCGTGTAGAGCTCGTTGAGAACTTTCATCAGGTCCTCCTGCAGCTGCACCCCGACCTCTTTGCTCTGCCAAGACAAGAAG
This sequence comes from Nelusetta ayraudi, assembly GCF_046127955.1. NCBI lineage: Eukaryota > Metazoa > Chordata > Actinopteri > Tetraodontiformes > Monacanthidae > Nelusetta > Nelusetta ayraudi. The sequence goes on along the minus strand of NW_027466067.1, from coordinate 151,466 downwards.
GAAACATGCACGAGGCTGTGAGCAAGAAAAGTGGTCATTTGCAAGTATTTACAATAATAACTCCAGACTGGCTAATCTGGCTTAGCCGAAGCGGAGGAGTCGCTAGTCCAGATAAATGAGCAGGGCAGACGTGGACGTGATGAATGTGGACTTGGAGGCGGCCGCTGCAGATAATGATCTTTACATGAGAGGGGAGTGGAGGACAGAGACCGTGCGAGACATCAAACAGAGGGAGGACAGTGACTAATACACTGCCATCGGACTAAAGTACCAGCAGCCAACACTGACTGATGTGTCCCCACACATCTATAAATCTGCTCAAACAAACACACTCACAAGTCGCGCACGACAAATCATGGCTGGACAATATAGGCATAGGGCGGAATAAAAACACTTACGGACACAGTGACACAATGTAAGAGATGTCGGGGATAAAACGTTAAAACGGGAAATTACAGGGCTGACGGAAGGGAAGTAGATTGTAAAAGACGAAACGAAAGCAGCAGATTTTAAGGTGCTGCATTAGACCCACTTTCACTTCCTTCTTTCATCCCAGATTCCAGTGAACCAGGCCCACATGGTTTATTATCAAAACAGAACAAAATCTTTCTAGAAAGCCTTTTTTTTTATCATATATTTAGCCAACTGTTTACTGTAAAAATATTCCTGTTAAATGTGGAGCTTTTGCTGGACCTTCAAAGGGAAAAACCCTGGCTGACAGTGTCATAGTCTGAGTTCTAAAGAACTTCACTGACACCCTGGAGATGCCACCATTAGAAACCACCTGTGGTTTCACAGGTGGAGGTTAGGTATAATAAGGGACCTTTAAGTAAAACAATTAGATATTATAAAATGTAACTTCAATAACAGACGATACAAGACGATAACCATTCAAGAGTGAAATTGTCCTGTTTTCAGGCTAAATCAGAGTCAGAAGTTTCCTTGCACCCTAATCCATCCATCTGTCCATCCATCTATCCATCCATCCGAAATACCCGCTTGGTCCTGCACTCAGGGTTGCGGGGCTGGCTGGAGCCTATCCCAGCTGTCATGCCCCCCCCCCCGGGGATGAATGAAGCATCTATCCTCCGAGTAACTTCTCATTGGTCAGCCAGTACATGATAGAGTGCAATAATGACAAACACAATTATTTATCATTCTATGATTGTGTGTAATAATATGCCTCTGGAAATGACCAGATACAGCTCTGGCAATCTAGCATATTCTGGGACAAGTGGGTGAAGGAGAAGGGAGGGGAGGTCAAGTGTGAAAAGAATGAAGCTGCCGTGGTGCTTAAGTGTCTCCTGGACTGAAAGGGGAGAACCGGAAGGACGGCAGGATTCAACGCTGACGGAAGGGGAAGCCGTATGGGAAAACATTGTGGGGTGAAGATGAAAGGCAGGTAAGCCGATCACCTGGGCCGCGTTTCAAGATTAGCCGGAGGCTCGTATTAGGGCGACAAGCACTCGGACCGCAGCCAATCAAGAAGCAATCGGCCGTGACCGGGGCCCCTCCCATCTACCACCTGCCACCCCCTGACCTTGCGGAACTTGAGCGTTAACTTCCTCTGGCTGCAGACACGCTGCCACGGTCGCGCTTTCACTTCACCGACTCCCCGATGGAGGCTTCGCTCCTTCACCAGCGTGTCGACTTTTCTGCGTGACCAAATCACGCGGCGCCGCCGCCCTCCCGCACTTGCGTCGCTCGTGCTTTCCGCAGTGAAAAAAAAAAAAAAAAAGAGGCCGTAAATGACCTAATTATGTGCTAATTATCTGCCATTAGCGCCTCGTCTGCCAACCGCTTTTGCGGGTGATGAAAGCGACCCTTGTGTCAGGAGAGGAGCGGCGGCTCTGATCTATCGGAGGGAAGCGCTTTGCGAGCGTCGGTTTAAATCCGCCCTCAGGACAATGACGACTATTTTTCAAACGTCGCACGCAAGCGGCGTCGCAATGATCGGACGATGCTCGCGGACTCGCAAAACCACCCGTAGCTTTTTCTGGTGTGAATTTTTGTGTACGGTCTGCCGCACCCTTCCTGGACATAACCGTCTAAAACAGTGTTTCTCAACCGGTGGTTCGCGACCTAAAAGTCGGTCACAGATTTTTTTTTATAAAAAGGGATTTTGATGTTGGGAATTTATTTTGCAGGGTGCACAATTCACTTCAATCATTTATTCACTCGACACATATTTTTGTGGAATAAATTTGAGTGCTGTGGATTAAATTTGGGTCGCGACTTCATGATAAGGAAAGCAACGTGGCTCCTGAGACTCCGCCAGTTGAGAAGCACTGGTCCAAACCTCTCGGCCGTGGGCTCGGCCTGGGGATTTGGCCTCGTGAGCTCTGATCTCTGGAGAAATCCCCCTTCAGCCCTCCTCTTGACCCAATCAAGAGGAGGGCCCAATCACCTCCACTTTCTGTTCTTACTCTCTGACTTCTCTCTTCCCCGTCTCGCTCTGTCCTGCTCTCCCCTCACCACAAGAGGACAAGACTGAGAGAGGAAGCGGGGGGTGGGAGGGACCGTGGGTATAGAGGGGGGGGGCTACCGTTCAGATGACAGATGGCGTAAAAAAAAAACAAAACTGCTCCGGCCTGAGGTTTGGGCCGACGCGGCATCGGGCGATGAATCAGCCGAGACGGAAAACAGATGCCGCGTGCGAGACGGATGGGCAGGGTGCAAATGTGAGGCAGATTTGAGAAATTCTACTGTTGCTAAATTGGTTTACAAAACTCTGCACACACACAGAAACTCGGTTAGACTCTTTCCTAAGGGCACAGACCAGACAGCAAAAGACAAACGCGTGGATACTCGGATTATTTTTGTTGTCGACTAATCTATTAGCCTATTTTGGAGAGGCGCCTGGCGTCTTACCTTCTTGAAGAGGCGGCCCGAGTCCTCGCTGACCTGCGCGAAGCGGGGTATGATGTTGTTGAGGTAGAGGTCAGACAGCGTGGCATGGTCGCGGCTCTCCCTCTTCACCTGGAGCAGCAACAGGTTCCAGCAGTTGAGCGGGGACAGGATGCTCTGCTCCTTCCTGGAAACACACACGCAGAGAGACGGGAAGAAAAAAAGGCTCAGAGACGCAGATATTTTTAGCTTGTTTAGTTTCTTTTATAGAAGATTGAGGAAAGACTAAAATTAGGTCCTCTTTATCTTTTTAACTCCCCTTTTTCATCTTGACAGATGTGCATGCACGTATACACACACACACACACACACACACACGGGCTTACTGCATATAAAACTTGTGCACAGAGACGGGCTTAGAGTAAGAAAACACATTAAATCCTAAATTGTAAAGATGAAACAAGGCGTTGGGGGGGGGGGATTAATACCCAGACAGATTTATGCACAGCCACCCTCTCGCTTTCTCTTTCTGTCTGTCTGTCTGCCTCGCGCACACACACACACACACACACGCACGCACGCACGCACGCACGCACGCACGCACGCACGCACGCACGCACGCACGCACACACACACACACGCACACACACACACACACACACACACACACACACACACACACACACACACACACACACACACACACACACACACACACACACACACACACAGCCAGATTTCAGCCAGGGTACAAAACCCAGCAGGAAGAGGTAGGACTCCTCCAGACAAACAGCTGTCACAGACAGAAAAAGTGCAGAGCTGGAGAAAAGACAGGAGATTTAAAGATTCTAAAGGCTTTGGAAGGGGAAAAGAAAAAAAAAAAAAAAAAAAAAAAAGTGTCAAGGCCCAATACTGTTCCTTTGTCTTGGCCTCAAGTGTCCACACAAGTGTCCATAAAGACACGAAACAAATGCAGCAACACAGTCTAAGTCCTGTTTATATGACAACACACAGGCCTTTTCAGTGCTAGTGTGTGTGTGTGTGTACAGTATGGATGATCCATGGATGATCGAGTGGGTAAAAGGGATTATCGGTGAGTGTAAGTGGATAAAAGGAGCTCTTTGTGCAGTTAAAAGCAGCTTTAACTGGATAGTGACAGCAAAAGGCTGCGAGGCATTTACATCACACACCCAGCTACGCACACACACACAAACACACACACACACACACAAAGTAGAGCAGTGACCCCCAGCATATGAGGGTCAGACCGGCAGAAAGGCTTCATCTAATGAATGGTGTGTGCCTTTTGTGTGTGTGTGTGTGTGTGTGTGTGTGTGTGTGTGTGCGTGTGTGTGTGTCTTGAGTCAGCTGCCAATGTGAAATGTTGGTTGTGTCCGTCAGTAATTACATGCTTCCACCTACACACATCAGAGGAACCACAGACCTGAGTCTCTTTATGAAACGCTAAACTTGATAAACTCCAGTCACATGACCACCTGAGCGTCCGAATCACCCGCCTTTCTCCCGTCTCTCTCTCTCTCTCTCTCTCCCGCCACCGGTTGCACAACGCCAGCAGAGCGAGGCCACGGTTCCTCTTATTTGCACGAGGGATGTCGGCAAGTGGCGGCGCCGGCGGCCATGTGACAAACGACCCTCGGCCCACAAGCCATCGCCGTGGCAACGGAGGCGGAACGCCGGGCTGAAACATCACCTGACCCCCACTGACCCTCGGCTGGCGCAGGGTAAACATTGAAATGTCAGCGGCCTTCGGCAGGACGCAGGGTTGCATGCTGGGAACGGAGTCGGCGGCCGGGTCGGGTGGCGCTCTGACTCATGACGGAGGGAAAATGCTAAACAGTCGTTAGCGTTCAGGATCACAGAGGAGAATTCAGTCGGCCTGTCTGTTTAAAGCCTCCCGTTGAAAGGAGGCCATGATATGAGAGAAAAAGGGATGATATGAATATGGTTTGGATTTTTTGAAACATTTAGACACTGTATAAATAAGACCATTAAACGTTATAATCATTGCATTCTGAAAAAAAAAAAAAAAATACAAAAACACAGCTGTACTTGATTTACTTGACAGTAAAAAAAATATTTACTTTCAGTTAAGATATCAAACTATGCAGTAACTTTTCTAATAATCGTTTGTCTCCAATCAGTCAGCCAGTCTGTCACTGAGCTCCCCAGAAAAAAAAAGAAGAAAAGTTCTTCCTTTACTGCTCGTGTTTGCATCTTCAAAAATGAGGTTGTACAAGAGCGGCTGCACTCAAAGCCATTGGTGACTCAAAGTCACCAATGGCACGGACGTCTTACGGACAACACTCCCGGGTTTGTGTTTAACCAACACTGAGGACAATTTGTCTCCTCCTTGTTTTCATCCCCTTCCAAACAAGTGGAAGGTCCAACAAAGCTGTGTTTTATTTGTGGAAGGCAGTAAATAAAAAGCTAAGGGTGCAGCTTTCTGGAGAATCAGAGGTTTGTTTGGCTTTTTTTTTTTTTTTTTTGATGAGCAATCTCTTGATGCAGCTTTAACTGGAGGCCAGGGAGAAAAAAAATAACAGGATATGGCAACTTTGAGTTGTCCGTGATGAAAAAAAAAACAAAAAACTGACTGAAACGGCTCGTCAACTGAGCGGTGAGGAGAACACAAGGGAAAAAATCACAACAGAGGCGAGGCAATCTTTGCAAGAACAATGATTTTCAGTGTACACGCGGTCACATGACCTCGCGGCCCTGAAGGACGGCTGTCACTGGCGACTGTGATTCGCTGTAAGTGGCCCTAATATTAATCACAAGGATCGGCTTTGAATGGAGAGATCAACTTGTGAGGGCTTTGCCATGTGACCAGTCAGCCTCAGGGTCAACACACACACTACAGTTGAATCGACTAACCCCCCCACCTTTGTTGCATACATGCAGTCTAGCAAATAGCAGAAATACCAGGGGTCTCCACAAGATCCACACACACACACACACACACACACACACACACACACACACACACACACACACACACACACACACACACACACACACACACACACACACACACACCTCAAACCCCTCATTGCTTGAAGCGCCAGCAACAACTGGCTGTATGGCCTAACTTGCCAAAGGCACACACATACACGCGCACACACACAGACCCAGGCATACACACACACACACACACACACACACACACACACAGGCGCAGGAATGCACGCGCGCGCACACACACACACACACACACAACAGCAGAAAATAGCTGGAATTCCACCTGGATTGAGGAGCAGGGAGGGATAGAAACAGATGTTGGATGAAGAGAAAAGAGAGTTTTGTGAGGAGCTGAGGGCAGCGAAAAAAATGAAAGGCAGGGCTGTATTTTATCTCGAACCGACTCGCGGGATCCTGACACTTGACGATGTTAGCAGACGTGCCGAGTCGGTTTGCAGCCGCTGACCTGTTTAACTACATATTTAATTCCTTCCCCTTTGTTCGCCTGCCTTTGCCTGCCCTCTAATGAAATGCACTGAGACACGCGCAGCAACCGCAACTGTCTCTGCTGCATTGATCAGGCCTGGAGGGTGCCTGAGTGTGTGTGTGTGTGTGTGTGTGTGTGTGTGTGTGTGTGTGTGTGTATAAGTGCGTGTGTGTGAGTGAGAGACTGTGTCCTCTTAGTTGAGATTGAGTTTCATTTAGAAGCCCCATCGATCCCTTTCAGTCTGAGCCTTCACATCAGAACAAAAAAAAAAAAAAAAAAGAAAAAAGCTTGACTGTAGTTTATCCCCAGTGGAGAAACAGCACAAACGTGTCTGGCAAACAAAACGTGTGATGCAAGGGGGGAAAGAGAACAACAACAAAAGCAGAAGAAGGAGAAATGCGAGGGTGGAAACGATTGCAGTTCAAAGTCATTTACGGAGACAGAAACAAGCAGGAGGATGACGGTCAGTTTCTGGAGACGATTCCACATTTGGAGTTCAATCACCAAATTGCATTCACTCGCACGTTTGAACGGGCGAATCTGCAGCCGACGCAACGTCTGTCCAGACTTGCGTGTTGAATCTGGCCACTGAAGGAGAACTTGGTCACGTGTCGCAATTTCACGGGCAATCAATCACAAAACTGAAAGACCAAAGAGGGCCCGGAATAGAAAATTCTACATTCTTGAACATTCGTTGTCCAGCGGCAGGACACAAAGTTTGGACACGAATCTGCACCGGATTTAAGTTAAGTTGCTTACTAGTATCATTAATCGTCATCACGTTATTATTTGCTTTGAAATCATCATTTTGAAATGCACTGCTAAGAAGACCGACCGAAGACGGGACTATTAAAACATTGATTTTCTACTTGGCAATAAACGACTTCCTGAATCACCTAGGAGACAAGCGCCTGCTGAGGAGCGGCGGCTCCAATCAGCCGGGGCGTTTTAAGAGGCCAATGACAGACGATCAGCAGCTCTTTTTTTCTCCCGACAGCCGTTTTAAAACAAAAGACGAGGGAATTTGCAATGACGCCGCCGCCGCCGCTGTAGCCCACAGACGTGACACATTTTTTCAGCCGGGGCGTCGTCCCGCGCCTGAAACACCTTTCCCCCGCCTGCGGCTGGAACGTCGCTCTCTCCCTCAAAGACACTGCGGACAGTGTTTGCCACTGTAATAACTTCCTCATTACAGCAGATCTTGGTGAGGAGCCAAAATCCTGAGCTTAAAGGCATCGGCGAGGACGCAAGCGGCATAATTAGACGATGAAAGAGGAGCATCGACTGCCCCTATAGCGCGCCGGTGCGTCCGTGTGTGCGTGTGTTGTGCGGCTAGATGAGTAGTTCAGCGTGACATTCCCACAGAGGAACAACCTTGCCCCCTGCTTTAGAAAAAAAACAGAAAAGAAAACCCCTGCCAGATAAATAATCCAGGAACACTTCCCACAGCTGAAGCTAATGAGCTCCAGTGCGCATTTGTGTGCATCCTGCGCGTCACACACACACACACACACACACACACACACACGGACAGACAGAGAGACAGAGAGACAGGAAGCTGAGCGAAGATCCTCCTTTTGGCAAGAGGGTGCACAGCAGCAGGGCGCCGCGGAAATAGTCAGAGCACAAAATCACCACCTGGCCGTTTCTGGCAAGCAGTTTTTCAGCTTTTCCACAAACACACAAACAACAATGTAATACACACAAAAAGAAATCGCAGCATCCCAGTGACAACAGGCAGGAGCATCCTCACTCAGCGGCAGCCGTGCAAGTCGGTGCAGGGCAATCGTTCTATTTCTGGTCCCGTCTGTACTTCTCCATTCCCCAGGAAGGGACAGGAAGGAAGAAATCTTAAAAGTGTCTAAAATAAAGTGCAAAGCGACTGCTTTTTTTTTTTTTTTTTTTGGGGGCAGATACACAGAGCACGCAACTCCTAATCTCAGAGAAAGTACGAATAAAGGCCACTTGAGGCCGAACCTCGTTTAAAAGATTTTAAATTGTTTTTAAGTGGAGCTCTGGCAATCATAAGCGACACTATTTTTTTTTAGGTTAGCAATTATACATTAGGCCGGGAGCAGCTGATCATCCGTTGCCGTGGCAACAAAGGCAACGGCTGCAAAGGCTGCTTGCTCTGGGGTCGACCCGTCCTCGCTGAGGCAGAGAGAGGCGGCCAATCGGCATCAACCGATCAGTCACCAACCTTTTCGAACCCTAGAGCTGCTTCATGGGCACCGAGTCATGCGAAGGCCGACCAGTGTGCTACACTCTCCCAATCGCAATGCAGACTTATACAGGAAAATTTGTGCCTCCATCCTCCTCAAAGTGGCGTCTCGCGGGAGGAGATTTTACATTTCAAATGGAAACACCTGCGAAAGCGTACTTTGTCGACATTTTAGAAGCATCGTTTGCGAAAAACTGTAACGGAAACGTTAAACTGCGAAATGTTTTTTCGGGAGAGGTTCGGTGCCTCGAATGGAGCAAAACAAACTTTTGATTTGAGGAAAAAGAGCAAGTTTGTATCTCAGTTTACAGCCTCACACAACAGCGGAAAAGCTGCGTTCAACTGAAGCTTCAGCGCACTTTCAGTCCGGCAAACTGGCTCAGGTCCGGAGAACAGCAGGCGGAGAGGATCATCTCCTCAGCAGCAATGCAGCGTGGGTAAAAAAATAAATAAAACACAATGGTCGTACTTGAGGAGATGGTCCTTGGTGCTCCGCGTCTTAGTGAGGAACCTCTCGGCCAGCTTCTCCAGGTTGCGGCTGTAGTCCACCTCGATCTCGGCCTTCTTCCTGAAGAAGTCCTGCAGGTCCTGCAGCAGCTGCACCCTCAGCTCGCACTGCTGGTCCAGACACTTGAGCTGCTCCACCAGCTGGGCTCGGATCTCTGAGGGAGCAAAGGGGAAGACAGAGACAGAGAGAGTGGGTTGATTTTTATTGATTCTTGAGCGCAACCCAGGTTGCAATCAGCGCGCCGTCTAAACAACACGCAACAACAGACCCACGTGCGCCATCGCAAAAAAAAAAAAAAAAAAAAAAAAAAAAACGAACCGAAGGCCCGTCTGCTTGAGAACGTCCGCATTGTGCGTGTCGGTTAGTCCTTATTTCCGGCCCCTTCATGATTAAAACAACAGCAACAACAACAACGTGCCGTATATTAATGGTGGAGAGCAGCTTCACTTGTGCGTCTGCAGCGGAAAACAGACACACACAGTCTGCAAAAGCCATAGACGGGCTGCTGGAAAACAAAAGCCTGGTTGCCTTTGTTGGAATCATTAAAACCTGCAGGTAGTGTGTATGTATGTGTGTGTGTGTGTGAAAGGGGACACACACACACACACACACACACACACACACACACACACACCTCCAGAGACGGCCATTTATCCCAGCTTATCACTTTTCACTCTCCATCCTCTCTGCTCTCCAGTCTAGCCTCAAATTAATAGCGTGCACTCACTCACGTGCGCGCCCACAGACACAGACACACACACAGACACACACACACACACACACATGCTAACCATATTCAATCACCGAATGACTGCAGAGGAGAAATAGTCCCTCTGGTAACCCCTTCTCTTCTCACTCCAGACTGTCTGGGACGCGCACGCACGCACACACACACACACACACACACACACACACACACACACACACACACACACACACACACACACACACACACACACGGGCGGTCGGCGCAACACGTGCGCGCATCCACACGCTCGGGCGCATGACGGTGATAAGCTGGATCAGCGCTGACAGCTGACAGATTAATGCTGCGCTCTCACAGCCGCCTGCCAAAAAGCCGAGCGGGCTGCCGGAGGGACGACGACGACGACAACAGCAACACAACCGGCAGGTGCGGCCCGCCGACGCACAAAAAAAAACCCAGTCCGCCTTACCTTTGCAGCGCTGGCTGTAGAGGAAACGGGTGGTTTTGGCCTCCATGGTGGCCCCGCGGGGACCCACGCGCACGCACACACAGACGCACAAACACACACACGGTCAGCTCGGCGCTCAGACAGCGACTGCGAGCTCGATGCTGCTTTTGTGTTGAACAGCTGAGGGTGCAGTTTCTTCTTCTGGCAACACAAAGAGAAGTGGGATATCGAAATGTGTCTGTGTGACCACTTCTCCCTCTGCCTCTCACTCACACACACACACACACATACACACACCACTTAAACCAGGGGTGTCAAACTCAAATACACAGCGGGCCAAAAGTTTGAACTTTTAAAGTCTCTCGGGCCAACATTGATATTTATTAATAACAATCTTCCTCCAGTTAAAACAGTGAACCTTTTCATGTGGACCCAAACAAGTTTCGCTTCAACACTGAATATGGAACAAGCAAAGCTTATTACTATACAATAAACAACTTAATATTGCACACATGCAAAATTAAATTTGCAATAAAAAAAAAACTCATCAAAATAAATAAAATGTAAATAAAAATCGTATGCCTCATTTTTGTTTGCAGCCTTCTGATTTAAACTTCAACCTTTTTCCAATAAATTCAAAAATAAAATAACAACACTAAACCAATTAAGTCATAACAATAATATCCTTCAACGAACGTCATGTCTTGGTTGAGCAAAGCATTCTGGGATTTGTAATATTAGCAGTACATGTGCTGGATAATACCCATGGATGTATTATGAGAGCTGGACACCAGATTGGCAATATGGTGGCGAGCTGATTTTTTTTCCCCAGTGGCCACTCGAGGTACTGCAGCAAAAAAAAAAATCCCATTTGCCCAAAATGCATTTTCCCCCATAGACCGCAATACAAAAATAAACGCCTTTAAAACGGCTGACGGGATGACTGCTACCTGAAACGCAGTTCACTGGGTGAGCAACTTCATTGAAATGAGTGGGCCGCCATCTTGGACTCTGGGGGTGTGCGATAATACTAGCAGGCTGGTTACTGCAGTGATTTTGTATTGCCTCACGGGCCAAATCTAATTACACTGCTTGCCAGAGTTCGACACCTCTTCCTTAAACTACGCAGACGTGTGTCTTTTTCTCACCGATTTTAAAGAACCGGAACCTTGACACAAACGCGCAAACAGACAAAAAATACAAAACACCACCTCGGCTAATGACCCGCTGGGAATATTTGCTTTGACAGCGCGTGTTATTGACTCACAGTCCCTGTGCGCTTGTGTGAAACGCATGTAATTTCCTCGCCCTGCAACGCTGTCAATAGGGGGGGGGGGGTGAGAGGAGGTCGGCGGCCCCGCCTCCCCAGACCTGGAGGTTTCTGCTCTTGCCTTGTAATTACGCAAACACAATGCAACTCGTGGCCGCACGGGAACAGGATCGGCGGGGGTTGGAGGGCAAAGAAGGGTTTAAATAACGAGGATGAGTTCGACAGAACTCGATTCTCGCACTCAACGCCGCTGATCCTGGCCCGGTTCGGAGTTTCCCAGAGAGATGTGGTCCAAAAAACCTGGTCTTGGTTCATCTGGTTTGAGTGTTAAGGGGCGGACGGAAGAAAAGATGCCGTGGGAAAATATTGTTCTTTTCTTTTTCTTCGTTTCACACCGACGCCTGTCGTTGGCGTACGGAACCTCGAGAGTCGATGGGATCTGGGTTGCGAACTGAAACTGAACACCAGCGGCAGCGGCAGCAGCAGCTCCGCCACCGGTCCTTTCCAAACAGACCGCTCATATTTTCCGAGCAGATGAGAGCAGGTCTTGCGACGGGGATCTGGAATTCTACTCTGCAGATGCACTGCCCACCCTCTGTTATTTCCTCCTCCTCCTCCTCCACTTCCAGGTCCAGTCCCTTCTCCAGTCACTGACAGCAGACCACAGGCTCAAACAAGGGGGCAAAAGTCCCCGTGATTACCGTCTCCTGTTATTTTAACTCCACCTCAGACCTCGGAGTAGGAGATGGTGTGATACTGTGGTATTGCCATTTTTTGGGCTTCGGGTTCAGCACGGGAACAACAGGAATTTACTGAGAGAGACAAAGAAAATCTGGAGACTGTTAAAACTCTCATCCATCTGAAAAATGTCCCCTGTTTTACTCTTCTTTTCTTTTTTTTTTTTTAGCAGAAACAATTATCTGAAAAATCCCTCCAGATCCACAAGAAAGAGCATGTTTAACCCTCTGTTTGCAGCCTCCTACAAAAGAAACTGTGTTTTGTGTCACCTTAGACCTTTTCTCCCTTTGACAACAGTCCTGCAGCTTCAGTCTTTGGAGCTGGAAGACAAGAATCATCCCACAACCCCGAGAGGCCCTTCGGAGCTGGCCTACATACAGGAGCCACACACACACACACACACACACACACACACACACACACACACACACACACACACACACACACACACACACTGCTGCGAGCGCTCAGTGTACCTGAAAACACCCCGGGGTGGTGCGCACGAAACACACACACACACACACACACACACACTCAGTGACAGCTATGCGACCCTGAGTCCAAGCTGTCAAGATGAACTGTTTTGGCTGCAGCTTTCCAGCACGTCTCCTACAAGCTGTAGCCCAGATCTGTCCTCTTCTGTTACCTGACCAACACACACACACACACACACACACACAGTGAAGAATCCCCATCCTGAGTATGTATGTATGAGAATGAGACTCTTGATTGAACTGGCCGATTAAGTGGAAGAGAAGAACAATGAACAATGAAGAAAAATCTGGCAAACTGTATTTTAAAGGGAAATTCCACATTTTTGCGTGATTCGAGATGTATGTTTTTGTAATTTTTTTCAGCGTAATTTTTCACAGGTGTTGCTAAATACGACACACACACACACACACACACACACACACACACACACACACACACACACACACACACACACACACACACACACTGCCCTCTTTAATAGTTTCTATCTAGTCCACCGATTCCTTGACTAGTAACAGATGGGGCAAAAACATGGATTTTTTTTTTTAAGCTGTTATTAAGTTAACTGTATGACCTTGTCGGTCAATTCATCCTTATTTCCACTCCACTGCTCAAAGGAAAGGATAGACTTTGCCATATGGGATCATTTGTGGAGTTCACACAGATTGGGACACAGATTGCTGTTGAAAACTTACCCAAGTTAAAAATTGTGAGCTTTTAATTTGAGATATTTTGGATTTTTTTTTTTTAACCGTCGGTGCACGCTTTGTGACTCAGACAAACTTTGTGAACGTGCATCACAGCACGGAGACAGACTTCTTTCTTTCTAACTTCAACTCAGCCCCATTGTGTGCAGTTTCTATTTTTAAAAACGTGACCGTGACTCTAGTTTCCGACGCTCTCGCTCGCCTTCAGACGTGCGGTTCAGTCTAAACACTTTAAAACCATCGATCGCAGGTGAGCGCAAAAGTCCGCCGGTCTGGAGAAATCCGCCGATCTCGCCCCCACTCTGTGAGTCCACGCGGTGTTTATGCAGTTAAGCCCGGGCTTTGTTGCTCGGGGGGCTGATACTGCAGCAGCGCACAGCGGTGCAGAAGTAGGAGGAGAGAGGGAGGGAGGGAGGGAGAGAGGGAGGCTAAACAGGAGGGTGGTGGTAGCGCTTCTGAGTTGAGTTGTACCATTGTGAGCTCACACTATTGTCCTTGGAAGAATGAGAGAGAGAAAGAGCATAAAAGAAAAGAGAGAAAGAAAGAACAGTTTAGGGAGTTGCGGGAGGGGGGGGGGGGTCGGTGAGGTGCGTGTGTGTGAGAGAGAGAGAGAGGGAGAGAGAGAGAGAGAGAGAGAGAGAGTGCGTGTGTGTGTATGATGTGGTGTGGTGGGTAGAGGTGGGGTGGGGGTCCACTGCGTCAATGCGAATAATATGGCCATTCATCCCCTGTACACACACAGGAAGAGAGGACAGAGAGACAGGAAGTCAGCGGGACGGCTCTGCAGCCAATGGGGGAGCTCATGGGAGGGGAGGGGTGGTGCGGGAGGTGTGGGGGTGGTGGAGGTGAGGTCGGGGGGAGTGCTAAAACAACCGCAGGAAGCACGTGCGTGCGTGCGTGCGTGCGTGCGTGCGTGCGTGTTTGCGTGCGTGCACGCGTGTGTGCACGCGTGTTTGCGTGCGTGCACGCGTGTGTGCGCGTATGCGCGTGTTGTGTGCGTACGTGCACATATGTGCGTGTGTTGTGTGCGTACGTGCACGTGCGTGCACAAGTGCGTGCGTGTCAGCTTCTCTAAAAGCAGAGGGCCTGAAGAAAAACAGGCAGCTGCGCCGCGCTCACCGATATAACCCCCCTGAACCTGAAACCAGGCAGGAACTGAGGAGAGAGAGTCTGACGGGGGAGAAACTGGGCCAGAGGTTTGCAGGCTAAAGGGAGGTGGTGGTGGTGGTGGTGGTGGTGTTGAGGTTGGGAGGGGTCGGCGAGCGTTCAGCAGGGGGGTGGGGTTACGGGACATGACTTTTTTTTTTTTTTTTTTTTTTGTAGTTTTCTTTCTTTTTTTTTTTCCTTCTCCAGCCAGTCAGCCAGCCAGCCAGTGGATTGAGTCGGCAGTCTGAGGCCTCAGGTTGTAGGTAGTATTTTTCTAATAAGATTCTTGAGCGGGGTGGAATCTATTAGTTCCAGACATGCCTGTCTAATAGCGCTCCCCGACCAGCTCGCACACACACACACACACACACACACACACACACACACACACACACACACACACACACACACACACACACACACACACACACACACACACACACACACACACACACACACACACACGGCACAACCGAGCGAGAACTCCGAGGAGGGGAGCGAAGAGGAAAAAGATAGAATTTCAGTACAGTACGGAGTCGGAGGGAAAAGTATTGCAGGAATGGAAAGAGCGGAGCCAGTGCCTTCTCCTCGGCCCGGGGACCTTCCTCTGAAAACAAACACGCACCGACGAGAGCTTCCAGAGGCATTTCCTCTCGCAGCCGGAGAGTCGGAGGGCTTTTTTTGGTGGGTGGTGGAGGGAAAGGAGAGTTGACGAGTAAGGTAACTTTTCTGGATGGGTGGATGGATGGATGGATGGAAAACTCTTCTTCTAAAAGCCCAAAACTCTGCAGAATTGCGTGAGGGCAGGCGGAGATCAGAGCGTGTGACGGAAATAAAACCCGCTGCTGTGCGTCGCGCATGAATAAATAAGCGGCAAGGAGTTTTCAGAGGGGAACGTTTGAGCGCCCACCCTACTTTTTTTTTTTTTTTTTAAATCCTGCAGCAGTATGAGCATGAGGGATGCGCCCAGTTAGAACATGTAGAGCAGAGGTGGGGCAAACTACAGCCCAGGGGCCATGTGTGTCCTGTTAAGCTTTTTTCCGGCCCGCCAAAGTTGAAGAAATTATATTAATAGTCTGTAAGTCATGAAGTTTTTCACTATTTTAAGCGTCATTTCGTGGGGCTTCAAAGACACATACTTTTAACTTTGCTTCTGTTCATTTTCAAATGACATTAAACCACATGTTTTCTACACATCCCATGATATGTTTTTTCCTCCTATGAGGTGGGTCACCAAAACACTCCATCCATCTGCTGCTGCTCCGTCCCCCTCTGTCAAATTTTAGAACTCATTGTGGACCCACCAGTCAAAATATTTGCCCAGAATAATCATCATCATCATCGTTGTCATCATCATCATGTGTCGTCTCGGCCTTTTCCTTTCAAAGAAACAAACACTCTGCGTGCACTGATATGACACGGGCCAAACAGGAAGTGCTGAGACGGTTGATCATGACGACGACGCACTCTGACCCGACCGTGAAACCGCAAAGGGGCTGCAGTCGCTTTCTTTCTCTTTCTTTTTTTTTTTTTTTTTTCTCAAAACAAAGCGTTTCAAAGTCTTTATTTACTTTGCAACCTGCTCGTTTTCTTCACTCGCCGAGCGCAAAATAACCAATCGGGGCGCCGTCTCAGCGCTCGCAGCCTTTGAAGTGCGTGTTTACGCGAGTGCAGCTGGCTGAAATGGATGCTTGCGAGCAGCCAGACGACCAACCGACGTTTTCCTAGCAGAAACATTTATTTGACTTAAATGCGCAGCCTTTGTCATATGGTTGGTGCCCTATTGTTCAGAGCGTTCACTGTGTACGCAGCGTTCACACACAGACAGGCGGATGATTCAGCTGCAGCCCACCATCTAGACTGGACGCTAAACAGTCATTTTCTATCATTAGGTCTATAGCATAAGACAGCTGCCTCAGTCTGACTCACCGCTCCAAGGAAATCCTCCCTCCTCCCCCGTGCTGCAACATACATGTTACTGTTTCAGCCGCGGCCTCTGAGTCAGCAATGCGAAAACAGACGGCCGAGAGCGATGCAACACCTCGACTTGATTTGCAGTGTTTTCTTAACGCGACTTTCCACTCCAGCCCGGGTTGCTCTCCGGATTCCAAGAAAGAAGAAGAAGGGTCAGAAGAAGAAGAGTCAGAACACACACACACACACACACACACACACACACACACACACACACACACACACACACACACACACACACACACACACACACACACACACACACACACACACACTGCAGAGTCGGCCACACAGGGCCAAGACTGGTCTCAAGGGAAAAGCGGAGTTTATAAAGGGCTAAATAACTCGATTATTAGTGAATTTAAAAGGTGCTTTTCTTTTCCTTCTCCCAGTAAAAGAAGGTGAGACGGTAGAGGCCAAAGAGGGTCTTATTGGGGAGCGGCTTCTCCCAGCGGGGGTGGATTCCTCTGTCCAACACCCAGACCAGGAAGTCGGCAACACTTTACTGGCCGACAGGAACTGCAGCTACAGAGAAGGGAAAATGAGAGGTGTGTGTGTGTGTGCGTGTGTGTGTGTGTGTGTTAGAAAGAGAGCACTTAAACCACGCAGTGCTCCCATCAGGGTACCTTACATCCTCTGACCTGGGAGCAGAGGTCAAAGGTCAAGGGTCGCAAAAGCTACCGGAGAGAGGGTCAGTCTCCCGCGTCAAGCTGGAGTGGGAAACGCCGACAACAAAAAGCACTCCCCGCTTTCAGCCCCGACCGAGCGGGGTTTCAGCACTGGAACCAATCCTGTGCCACCTGAATGGACCAGTAACCCGACCAGGCGGCCCCTCCCTCAACACCAGCGACCCATCACACGCTCTGGTTCCTCTCCCGTGGTGGTGGGAGAACCCTTTGTGGGGCCAGGAACCATATGTGGTCCTTTCCACAGGGCATGTTATTACACACAACAGCTTTATAATAAATTTTGCAATAAATGACGGCGCAGGTCAGCTTATGAGTGCGATAAGCCCAAAATGAGAAACGCTTCACCTCATAGAGAATAATCAGAGTTTTCTTCAAGTAATATCCGTGACATTGTCTCAAGAAGACAATATCACTCTGGGTTACAGACGGGGTGGAGTGTTTCTCACCATATATCAGGAACATAGAAAGAAGGAGCTGGGTTTCATAGTGGGCAAAAGTCTCCAGCAGCTACAGCAAATACGGTTTCACCTTTTTCTTTTCATGCCGGGGACAGATGAGAGATGCGCCGTTGCCATTTGATGCCGACATGAGAGACCAGAAGGTCTTGGGTTTGATCCCCAAGCATTTAGGTGTTGAGTTGGCACGTTCTCCACATACCCCTGGAGAACCTGCAAGTTAACGGGGACAGACTCCAGCAGCCCACCCCCAACCTCGCGGCACAGACGGCAGGAGAGGCGGTGATAGAAAGATGGAAGGAAGTCAAACTTTCCTGCTGCTGGGTTAAATGAGTTTTAAGTTGCTGACTTCACCTGACTTGCCGAAGTCGTTTTTTTTTTAGTTTTTTTTTTTTTTTAAACGCTGTATCGTGCACGTGACACTTTGACAAATGAGAAGTTCTTTCAGAACTAATGTCTGGCTGTTTTGAAGAAAATTAATGGATTTAAAATTGATGATTATAATCCTAGATGAGGGAGCAACTGCATATGGTGACGTCTCTGACTCTGATTTAGCCCCAAAACTAAAAAAGTCACTCAAGAAATATTATCTCCTTACATCCTCTATTGACACCCCATGATTTAAGTTTCAGTTAAATTTCAGTGAGTGCCCTATAAAGGGATTTTTTTTTTTTTCCCCTGGGTGGCTGGGGGTCTTTTTCATAATTAAAAGGCTGCTTATCAAAAGTTAACAAGCCCCTCATGCATTGCCAGCCACTGTCTGCTCTACTAACCCACTCTGGAAACAGAGCTTCTGGTTGGGGGAAGGGAGATGAATCCTGTCCGCGGGTTGTCTTGTGGGTTTTCTCACGTCTGGTTTTCACACGCGGTCCTCGGTAGACGTGTGGCAGTGAGTCATGAGAGGGAAATAAGGGGAAAGTGGATTTTAAGGAGAGCTTATTCAAGTGATTTAGTGTGATGCAGCGCCTGTTTAGGCTTTGGAGAGTTTTTCCATTCTAAACGGAGCCACGTAATGCAGCAGAGAGCCGTTATAGGCTGCAAAGCTCAAAGGACAGAACTTAAAGTCAGAGGTTAAATATTTAGGGTGTCTTTACTGTTCTCTAATGTAAAAATGGCTCACATTGGACCCTCAACAATGTGTTCCTTACACATTTTTCATTGTGAAATTTAGGTTAACCTTTTCAATCGATTAATCGTTAATTGATCGATAAGGTCAATCGACTAACGATTAATGAATTAATCGATAATTTGCATCCCTATCCATCGCTTTAAAAAGGTCACTTTGCCCCTCCCCAAAAAATTAAATGAAGTTTCAGAGGCATCTTGGCTGGTTTTGCTACGCGTGTGTGTGGTTGTTCCTCGAGGGTGTTTTCCACCTGGTGTCACCTCTATTTCCTGCCTCCGCCGGACACAGCCATCTGGGCCTCAGTCTGTTCCAGCAGCCTTCATCTCCATCTTGCTCCCTCTGTCTAGATTCTCTTCTCCCTCCCTCACTCTCCATCGCGCACACACACACACACACACACACACACACACACACACACACACACACACACACACACACACACACACACACACACACACACACACACACACACACGCTGACACAATCTACACCATCTGTCCGGGGCGGCATGGATAGGTATCAGAAAAAGCACAAGACAAGCGCAGACACACACACATATTATATCACCATGAGCCAGCAGGGGAGACAATATTAAGCTGAGCTTCCCCACTGTGTTGTGTGTGTGTGTGTGTGTGTGTGTGTGTGTGTGCTAGACTCTTTCCAGTATTTCCAAATGACCAGCCCATAACACGCCTCTTAATCAGCTTAGTTGCCAGTCAGGGGATTTGAATAATCCACAACGCAAGCATGGAGAGGAGCCCACCGAGTGCGTGTGTGTGTGTGTGTGCGTGTGTGCGTGTGTGCGTGTGCGTGTGCGTGTTTGCGCACATGCTTGTCTGTGTCTGACAGACAGTCTGTGGACCGACTTGAATCGACCTCGACCATCTTGGAACCGGCGCTCGGCGTTCAAGCGTCACTGCAGACAGCCCAGACAGACGCGGCAGGCTGCTCTCAGACTCTCAGACAGCCGCCGACCTCTTCGGCGCTCAGACAAAAAATAAAAAATAAATAAAAATCACCAGGCGGCTGGAATAAAAAAAAAAGCTCGCCGGCACCGTCGTCAGCCGGCCGCTCGCCCCGAATCCCACGAATTGGCATCGGCCGGCGTGCGCGACGTCTCCCTCCTCCTCCTGGATTAAAACAGTCGATGGCTCAGTCAATCCCCGTCTCACTCTCTCCTGCCAGAATTAGTCTGTTCTGCGCGGGTGATTTACGGGGACCTCAGTGCGTGCATTGGTGCACACGTGTGTGTGTGTGTGTCTGAGAGAGTGCATCAGCACTTTGAAGCCCTGCACAGCGCTTAATAGCCTCGGCTGTGTCGTTTAGCAGCTCTGCGTGACGCCTGCCCCTCCCGAGGTACACCAGGCGCCCTTCTTTTTTTTTTTTTTTGCACGCCGCTCTCTTATCGCCGCATTCCACCAGACGACGGCGGCGGCATTCCCCAAAATGGCTGCGTGAGATAGTTGGGTGGGGGAGGGGAGGGGGAGGGTTGAGGAGTGAGGAGGGGTGCAGCGAGAGTTTGGAGGCGGAGGCGCCGCGATCGGCTGCCAACGGCGGCGGCAGGCCGATCCTTATCCAGGCGGCGGAGGGAGTGAAAGAGTGAGAGAGTGAGAGGCGGTATCAGTGCGTCAAGCCTCAAGGTCGTATCACCCACGTCCCCTCGGCGGGCCGGGGAGCCAAGGGAGGGAGTTTGGGAGGCAGATGGGTGAGATAAGGTGACGTCAGGAAAGGAATGTCTGATTCACTCACTTCCATTTCCTGAATTAACCTTCACAATTCTCCATTTCCATTTACTTCCACTTGATCCGTTGGGATTCGATATTTCTTTTAACCTTCTAGAACGGCTTTACCGTCGCACAGGGCAAAAAGTTCTGCTCTGTAGCGGCCTACCCAAATTTTTGGACGGCTCTGCCGGCACATCGTGCAGCTGCTTCATCCTGCTCGACTTATTCTGATCCATCTATTGGCTTTAGACTGCATGACCTCTTTGTTTCCAGCTGGCATTAGTTTCAAGGAATCTGCAGAACAGCACAGAAGATATCCAGAAACTGCTTGCCTCTCGATTCTGCGATAAGTTTCACCAACGTTGTCGCATCAACATGCCAGACTGGCCTGGGAGGAGTCCGGAGCGAAGATAAAAAAAAAAAAGGTCCCGCTTTCTCTTGAGATCAGAGACGCGCAGATGATAAACACAGATTTTCCAAATTTCACGGCAGATTCCGCAGCTGCCTTCGGCCTACATCACCGTTTTCCCATCCATCCATCCATCCTTCCTTTCTGATCCCCAATCAATATTCCCGACACCCACCGCCTTGAGTGCGGGGACGCTTCCAATTGATTTGTTAATCCAGAAAGTAGATGAACGCATTAATTGATTCAGCGGCTGACGTAATGCCCGACACGACATGACCAGAGGCTTTTTCTGGAATGCAAATACCCTCAGTGAGCGGTTCAGCTCAGGCGGTTTAAGAGCCTCAGCTTGGGAGGAAGAGCCGCTAGTTTTAAGGTTGTGCGGAGGGAAAAGCTGGAGGTCATCATCAGAGCTGCAAAGACTTTTGGCTCTCATCCCCTTAATCACCCAGAGCAGAGGGGAGGGGAAGAAAAAAAAAAAAAAAAAGAAGCTGATTCAGGATCAGCCTATGCAGCAGCAGCAGCTGCAATAAACAGCCGAGCAACCTTCTCGCACCCCAGAGGTGCAACTCGTTCTCACGTCGGTATGTGTGTGTGTGTGTGTGTGTGTGTGTGTGTGTGTGTGTGGCGGTGGCCTTGCTGCGTAATGACTCCTGCAGCAGCCAGCTTTTCCCAGCCGTGACGGGCGCAGCCAGTGATATACGGCCGGCCGTTCCAGCAGGCAGCGGGCTGTCACAACATCCCTCACAGACGACAAGCTGGTGGGCGAGGGGAGCGGCGGCGGCGGTGGCGGCGATGGAGACGAAAAAATAAAGGCCCCCCCCGCCCCTCCCCCGCCCTCGCCTACCGACCGAGACTGTAGCACTGCGGCACGTTTTATCACCGCCTCTGCAATCGGCCCTGCGGAGCCGCAGGAAAAAAACGATTCGAGTTCACGCGGTTCACGCATTACCCCTACCTCTCCGCTTTCTCCCCCCCCCCCCCGACTGTTCACGCGTGTGGCTCCCTCGCATATGTGTGAGTGCCGCAGAGACTTGCGCTTGAAGGGTGAGGAAAAGTGGGCCAAGACGCGACGGGGAAGGCGGGGAGATCCCACCGAGGCGGAGCAACGCTGGGGATCGGGTGGAATGAGGGAGAAAGCTGCTCCGGTGCCATCTTAGAGGAGAGGAAAACAAGAGGGATGCACTTTTCACCCCGCACGTCTCTCCTCTCTCTTTTCACGCCCCTCAGCGGGGATGCAGCGCCCGTCATGATGCGCTGGTAACAAACTTGGCTCTGTTTCTTGGATGGCAGTGATGTTACAGCGTTCAGTTGTGCTGAAGTAGGGTTTTGTTCAACTTAATTTGCCTACACAAGCTCTTTTTTAAAAAAAAAATTTTTTCCCTTTAATTAAAAATTCTGCTTCCAAAAGCAGAAGCAACACTTCAACTGCAGCAGGATTATTAAGATCTGAAGAGACAAAAGCCATCAGTGGCTGATGAACTCTTGGACTTCCGTGCCAATATATATTTTATAAACTTTCATACATTCCTTCAATATATTTATGGTTTCAGTTTAAGGAACAGACAGTAGAAAACGATACGTTTCAACTTCGCTCTCTCTTTGTTCGCTCCCACGGCCGGAACGCCGTGAACGCAGCGCGATGCGAATGCAGCAGCTTGCTGATGCTCTTGGAATTAAATTCCTCCAGCATAATGAGCTGCGGCGTGGAGGCACTCTATTAAACTTCACAGCCACCGTATCAGATTAGCGCTGCACCCAGTAGCTGAGCGTCATTAAAGAACACACACACACACACACACACACACACACACACACACACACACACACACACACACACACACACACACACACACACACACACTCTCCGACAGACACACAAAACCCACAGTGCGGATGGCGTCGGGCCTGTGCAGTGCGGGTGAAACGCAGGGCACAGTTCAACTTTGGCGACCTCTTGGTATTTTCAAGCAACTTCCATGATGACGCCAGGTCTACTGGTGCCGAAGCTGAAGGATCCCCAGCTGACGTTCCCACTGGTTTACAGCCAGAGACGTAATGAGGAGCCAAGCCATTACCATTAGGCTATTAGCGGCACCGACGCTAATTGTGTTCCGGGCGCAGCGCGGCGGTTTCAGCGCCAAAGTTTGATGTTCTCAACATGCCGATGCAACGCAGACGTATCCGACTGCGTCGCTCCAAGACCCTCAGAAGCAGCAAAAGCAGAGGCGGAGCTTTCCCCCCGCCCCCATCTCATCTGCACGGAACGTGTTCCACCGACACGGATGTGTGTGATGTGTTCAGCGACCCTACAGTGAACCGCAGTGATTAAAAGCATAAATCTGGAGGAAAAAATAAATAAATCGCACCTCCTCAATGTGCCGCCTCGACTTGCAAGCTGCCGGGCAACCAAGTGAACGTGTCATGTGATATGGTGCGATCAGATGTGTTAATATGGGTTGATATGGATGGTGTCACCCAGCCATTCACTGCGCAAATGTGTTCCATATGGGCGACAACATGGCCAACAACAACAAATCCAGTTAATTGCTGACTTGATGGGATTATGAATAATATCGTAAATTACTATTCCACACAGACGGTGGACAGGCTCTTACAAGCCCAACTCATATCTTTTGCTGCAAAGTGACATCCTGTAGATCTAAAGCATTTAATAATATATATATATATATATATATATATATATATATATATATATATTGCAATATCTTTTTTAATACTTGAAAACTTCTTAGCAAGACAAGATCCCCGGGGAAGCCACTTGCAAAAGAGAAAAAGACAGAAAAATGAAAAATATGGTGGAGAAAGGAGAAAACAAAGGAGGACAGGATGAAGAAAGAACAGAAGAAGGAGAAGTAGTAGTACAAGCCCAGAGGGGAGAAGCTCCTGATGTGATAAAAGCTCACCTGAGGTCAGCCTGACGTTGCCAAGGCTCAACAAACAAAGCCTGTGTGTATTGTGCTTGTGCCGTTTCAAACACACACAAACACACGTACACACCATTGTCCTCTTGCCTCTCACACAACACGCTGTCGCCCATTAGGCCACATGACCTCCCTTGTGGCTCCACCGTCGACGTCTCACGAGTCAAAACAAGCGTGATGACGGCGGAGCGTAGCCGAGGACGAGCCGTCAGCTCTCCCACCTCACCGGGAACACGTTCCTCCACTGGTGGTGGTGGTGGTGGTGGTGGTGGGGAAGGGTACACGCTAGTGCCGCTTTGCTGCAACCGGCTGCCTCGCGCAGCAGACACGGTCATCCATTGTTAATGAGCCGCCTGTTCAGTTTGCGGCACATGCTGCAATGCAAGTGTGACGTCTTGCAGCACTGAGCCTTTCGGGTTCCTCCTCCGCAGAGCAACAGACAGAGAGGATTCTGGTCTCTGTGACCAGAGGCTGGTTGACCATGTGGAACCAAAAAATGTCAAAGTCCTGATACAGATCTTTCAATTTTGTCATACTGTTAGAGGAGGCCATGAAGCACAGGTATTGTATTAACACATTCTCAAGAGAAAAGATCTTAAGCACCTTCAAGCTGAAGCTGAGAGTGTAATAAATGTAGAAAATACACCAAAACCATTCTAAACGGACCAACATAATATCTTGAAGGTCCAGTGTTTAAAATGTGGCTTGATCTGTGATTTTTATATTGATAAAAGCTTAAAATACTGCCCATAAATACATTAATAAAAGGGTATACTTGCTAGCACAATAAACGTAATTTGGCTTTCCAATCCTTAGAACGGTTCTCATGCATATAAGAATATACAGAGACAAAGGGTCTTGCGCCTAGTTAACCCATCTGACAGTGGACTCAATACAAAATGGGCTGTAAGACGGGCTTCCTTAATAATTTTACGCCATACAAACAACAAAGCACATTTTGAACTTGCAACAGAAATCAGAAAGTGTTACGTGGCACATGGTCGTACCACTCGGCGCTATCCGCGGTTCATTTGGACATCTACCCCCGACAGAGAGGAGATGCAACTCAGAGATAACTTCAAAGACAGCGGAAAAGAAAAAAAAAAAGAAAAATCTGCCGACGCCGAGCTTTCCCCTCGGCCGATAAGCCCTCAACATCGCGCCGCAGCGCTCACACTGGACTTCCTGATCAGGTCGTATTTCACCTTCACTCTCTCCAGTACACCTGCACGAACACGCCTCCAACCCAGGCTCCTCGCGTCTATCAAGGAAGGCGCGTGTTCAATTGGTGGAGCCTTTTATTGGTCAACTGGGCCCATGATTCCCGCTCACACCCCCACCCCCAGCCTGTCTCCCTCCGTCCTTCCTGCCCTTTGAAGCTGTCTGGGCCGAGCTTCAGTGGACTTTGCGGGATGCGCGACAGAAAACAAAGCTATCTGCGACACAGGAATTCGTGGACGGCCGCGATACAGAGAGAATACGCCTCTCAGGGGTCAGTGACACGGCACAGCGTGTGTGTCCTAGTTTGAGATGTTGTGTCAAAGGGGGAGAGAGAGAGAGAGAGAGAGAGAGAGTGAGAGAGAGAGAGAGACAGAGGAATCTGGGCAACACAATGGAGTGGCGTGGGCGGCCACACCCTTTCCTTCTGGATCTCCCCGCCTTCCAATTGGCCCCACAAAAAACAGGCTCGAGGTTGTTGGTTGTTTTTTTTTTTTGTTTTTTTAAGGAAATCATAAATTACGTTGTGAGTCGTGTCGACAAGTGGGGACCAATGAAACTGGTTGTTCTTTTAAGGAATTCTGACTTTTGCCATTACTCAACTTTTCCTTTGTCCCTCACGTAAGGCACAAGTTGTCCTTCCCACGTATCGACACGTTTCCAGGCAACGCTCTACAGTATTTCTAGGATTTGCAAAAACAAACATGACATGACCGAAACAGACATGACAAAATAGAAAGTTGCCACAGATCAAATGGATGGAGGTCAAATGAGCTTGTGTGTCGCCACGTCATAAAAGTCATCTCAGGACACCCGACGTGTCCAGACCAGGTCCAATGGGAACCGAGTCCACAGCAGGGTGGGAAAACTGGTGGTTTTTAAAAAGGCAGAAATCAAATGAAGGGCAGGAGGTCGTCTACAAGAAGGGTCAGGTTGAACTGTTTGGTTTTTCATTTCTGTAGCTCTGTAACACCCTTAAACTCTTTGGAAAGGGGAAGGTGTTTGTGAAGTGTCATCAGGGTTGTTTGCAGGCATGGAACTGAACTCCGTTGGAATCATGGAGGCCTAGACAAGGCTAACCAGGTAAATCCCCAGAATACTGCGGATGATGAGGAGGATTCAAGAAGTAACTGAATTAAGGGGCGGTGCTAACGAGCGGTAAAAGTGGCAGTTTTGACAGATGTGGGTGGGGCTGAGTGATCCGGAGGCAGCGATACAAAAAAAGCAACAAAAAAAAAAGGGGGTCACGAAAAACAGTCACGTGGGAGATGAGCGAACATCGAGGAACTCGCAGGGAGGACCGAGTCTCGGCGCAGTGTAGCACCGCTGAAATATTAATGCTGCCTTGGTTGCTGAAGTGCGAAGAGAGAGAGAGAGAGAGAGAATGGGGGAAAAAAAAGAGCGAGAGAGATGGCAAACCACGTCAAATGCAACTCGTCCCAGAGATCAAAGGTCACGGAGGGGCCGGGGCGACCCTGGTCCACACCTGTTCCCATCGTCCGTTGGTATTTCTAGCAAGGAGCGACTTACTTGCACCTCCTGCGTCTTCTCCGACTGTGTTTTCTATCGTCTTATCTGCAGACGAGGCTCGTTTGATCTCGCAAGAAAGAACAAAAAAAAAGAAAAGAGAGAAAAACAAAATCCTGCTGTTCCGAACCTCCAGCTCCCAGGCACCAGGCGTCACACTCCTCCCCCTCCTCCCTGTTCCTCCCTCGGTATCGCCTCCCCTGCCAGAAATAAGAACACGCCCCACCACCACCACCACCACTCCTCCACACCATGAAGCACCAAAGACAACAAAATAATTCATGAAAGCAGAAAAATGGCGGCGGAGCTACAGCAGCGGCAGATTGAGCTCGTCAGGCGATGACGGCGTCGGGGTTTTCTGACTGAGGACAGAGGCCCTCATTGTCGCCGAGCGGCGACACAATGGAGGGCGACACAGCCAGGGACCTGACTCACACTCACACTGTAAAGCCCTCCTGGCCATTAGTGGTAACAAAGACGCTTCAAAACAATGAGATACTGTAGCAGCTTTTGTGCCGGACAGTGATGCCGCTGCTTTGTTGCTGCTGCTGCTCTTGTTTTATGGAATTCTGTGGGATTCCCGCTCGTCATTGCCCAGTTCCTCCATATATTTCCCATGATTCTGGGTCTTCTCCGCCACATGGCCGTGTGGTTGGATGAAGAAACTCGAGGGAACGTCTTAAAGACAAGGCGTGGGTCGTGAAAGAAGTCCCAAATTCAAATCGGATGTCATTTCAATCTTGATGTATTCCGATTCTGCCGCAGCGGTTCGTTCCTGAAAGATCCAGACAGTTTGATGACGCCTTCATGGACGCAGTAGCTCCGGCACCAAACGTGATGCTGTTTCCCCATGGTGATTCAGAGGGATTCCCTGCAGTGCAGCCGTGGCGGTCATCGATTCGCGCTGCTGATTCAGCTCCAGATTTGTCCGCCAAACGTATCCCTGGCAATGCCACGCGAAGGTAACAAAGCAACTGTAGCTGCAACCCCCTTCTCCACCCCAGCGGGTCCTGTTGCATTAATAACAAGAGGCCACTGCGTTTCACACTTGGATCAACCCTGGAGGGGTTTTGATCACGGCATCAGATTTGGTGTGAACTCTACCCAACAGAAGCAGCCTGAGCTGAAGGCTTACGAGTCAACACCTGAACTGGAGGTAAAAACAGCATAATTGTGAAACAGCTGAGGACACATAACACAATCCTCACAATCAATCAAAAGGTGAGCAGGTGTTTAGACTTCTTTCCACTGATTTTTGAACAAGTTTTCATTCCATTCTTTATTTTTCTCTGTCTTCTTTGTTCAAAACAAAATCTCGAAACGAAACAAAAACACTCGGTCAGAACAGACTTGGTCCCTTCCAGTGCAAGCACATAGGGACAAGACTGCTGGTCCAGTCAAAAAGCCTTGTCAATCTTTGATTGTGATTGGAGTTAACTCAGCACATTAACACCGGGTAGACGAACCAGAACATTGTAGAAAGATCTACAATACTCAACTCAAAAGAGGAGGAAGAAGTTCTTTGGTCAGAGGTTCTTCTTCTTGTGTCTGGGGTGGACGCTGGAGCGCCCGAGCGCCACCGACAATCCTAAAAGCTGCCATTCATGCTGGTGATCCAGCGGTGGGAATCATCCACAGCAGACTGGGAATCTCGCATCCACATTCCTGGGAGGGAATACCATCAGCACATGACAAGAGTTCCACTCACGCTCGGACACTCAGCCTGTCGCCTCCCACTGCAACCTTTTGCACACACAGACAATGCTTGTGTGTGTGTGTGTGTGTGTGTCTTCATGTGTCACAGACTGCAACCTCCAACACACCACCATCGCCCTCGCACAATGGGGAAGCAACAGAGAGAGGAGGAGTGGGGAAAAGAAAGAGAAGAAGGAGAAGAAGAGTGATGGGAGGGGGGGGAGGTGACAGAACACGCTTGTGCCACATATGAGACCCAGTGATTTATGGGAAGGTTCCTTTGTGCTAAAGGGCACAACCCCCTCACTGCCCCCACGTCTTTGTCAACCTCTCCATCACCCCCGCCACTCCAGCCTGGGTTGCTCTTCGGATTCCAAGAAAGAAGAAGGAGAAGAGGAAGAAAAGGAAGAGTCAGAAGAAAAACAGAAGATAAACAGTCAGAAGAGGAGTGAGAAGAAGAATCAGAAGAAGAAAATCAGTCAGAAGAAGAAGAACAGTCAGAGGAAGAAGGGTGAGAAGAGTCAGAAGATGAGTCAGAAAAGTCAGAAGAAGAATCAGAGGAAGAAGAGTCAGAACAGTCAGAAGACACACACACACACACACACACACACACACACACACACACACACACACACACACACACACACACACACACACACACACACACACACACACCTCGTCTTGCTCAACTTTCAGCTCAGCGCAGGTCCAGGCAGAGTTTCTCGTCCCTGACCAAGCTCCTCGCCAGCGTGTAGCCAAACCCGTACGGAAAACGTTGAGCGGTTCCACAGCGGCCTGCACGGGCCAACGCACTGCAGGAATGGGAGCGTGCATGTGCAATGCATGCGCACATGCACGGGGGAACGCTCCCCATCTCCGTGCTGTATGCGAGGCAGGGGGAGCCAGGCTGGAATCTTGGAGGGGGGGTGGGGGGGGGGTTGAAGTGGGGTGGCAGCGAGGCAGTAATGTGAGAGGGGTTCTCCCACAATGCAGAGCAGCACATGGTGCACACACTGTGCTGCGGTTGGAAGGAGGGGAAACCAATAGAAGGGCTCGGAAAAAAAGTTTGCCGCAGCTTCGAAAATGAAGAGTTGCTGACCTCTCTCATGAAAGCAGCGAGGCCATGGGACCGTGCGGTAAAGAATTAATACAAATAGTTTTCTACGTGAAGGCTTGACTCAGAGCTGGTGGGAACACAAAACAAAACAAAACAAACACATAAAAAAAAAGACAAACGCTCCGGCCACATTCAGTGACGTCCAACTCCCTTCTTCTGATACTTTAAACATCAGCCCACAAAAAAATTAAAGGCCTGATTCACCGAAACCACCGTTTCTGATTTGTAAACAGTGTTTTCATGTTTTCACCCGGTTTGAATGATTTTAAAGGGAACAACAAAGTTAATTTTTTTTTTTTTTTGTTTGTTTTTTGTTTTTTTTGGGGGGGGAGGATTTATTGGGAGTGACCCAGCAGCTGTTTTCTTTTCAAACAATAGGTTCTCTCTGCAGAGCTGTCAGGGGGAGAGAAAAAACACATGAAAAAAGACAATCTGAACTTGGCAAAACTGGTTGTACTTTGGAAATTTAGGTTCACAAGAGGAGCTCACCACAAAGAGGGCTGGGTTGATTTCCAATGTACTGGCCCAGGCCCGTGCACGAATTTGAGCAAGTTCCATTTAATACAACGGGACCGACTGAGTCAACAGTAGCCGGCAGAAGCTGCACGCCAGCGAGGCACAGAGTGGCTGCAGCCAGCGCGCGCAAACCTTAGGACACTGTATCTCCGAAACGTGATATTCTATTTGTCCCTGTGGCGCAGTATTTACATTCCACGAAGCGCAGTTGGAAAATGCTGTAAAACGTCCCAGATGTTCTCTTCAGATACTTGCAGCAACAAAAAAAAAAAAGAAGGCCGCTAGCCAACAACTCTGGTTAGGACTGATTGACAAGACGGGAGCTTTGAAACTGAAGTGTCCAGAAAAACGTGCAGCATGCAACAAAAGATTGAAACCCGTTTGTTTTGTCCGTACATGACAGGCTTGGAAACTCCTACAGGAGGTATTGCACTGCCGCAGGACACGCTTAAACATGCATGACTGAAGAGCACATATCAGCATGTTGCTTGCTTTCTCTCTCTCCCTCACACACACACACACACACACACACACACACACACACACACACACACACACACACACACACACACACACACACACACACACACACCCTCTCTGTTGCCCCCTGGCCACGCTCGGTAAGAGGGAGAACAAGGGAAGAGAGTCTAACAGGCGTCTTAAGGGCAGCGAGATAAATATCAGGCCCAAGGTATTTTTTGCGGATGCGTTTGAAAAACTTGTTTCTGCTGCAGGTGAAGAAATAAGGAAAAAGGCGTTTTCAGCCACAACGGACGCTCAAACTGTGAGGGCCTTCCGACGCACACAGACACACACACGCACACACACAAAGATGCACACAACGCCTCCAGTCGTTGCTTTAGTGCAGCGGTTCTCAAACTTTCTCTGTCACGCACCACCTTGGAGGAAGAAAATTTTTCATGCCCCCCGCCCCCACCTCCCAAATTTGGGGCTTGATGACCCAAATTTGACGTGGCGGTGTCTAGAGGGATCCCGATGAACCTGCAAGTGGCCCCATGTCTCTAGGACAAAGTTGACTTTTGACCCCATAGACTTGCATGGCATTAGGGTTAGCGATAAGGCTGGAATTAGGGTTAGGGTTAGGGTTACTGCTGGAATTATGGTTAGGGTTTCGGGGTTCCTCATGGGCTAGAAGCCCCAAATTTGACGTGGCGGTGTCTTGAGGGATCCCCATGAACCTGCAAGTGGCCCCATGTCTCTAGGACAAAGTTGACTTTTGACCCCATAGACTTGCATGGCATTAGGGTTGGCGATAAGGCTGGAATTAGGGTTAGGGTTAGGGTTAGGGCATGGCATTTAGTGTCAGTAGCTACATTTAGTTGATGGCTGATGGTGCAGATGGTGTTTTGGACTCAAACCTGGTCATTATTCAGGAAAATTATGTGTTTTCCTTCCTTTCGATGGTGTTTTTTCTTATATACCTTTACAATCAATGATGTTGCTGAAGTTTGCCAACGATGCTCATAGCATCAACAACAACAGGACAAATTAAATGTGATGCTATGGCTTAGCTGGAAAAAACAAAACAAATAGGCGCTCCTCGTCATCTCCTCAATTTCTACCAAAAGAAAGCACAATGACTGCATTCTCCTGGCTTGTGGGGGTCAATCATGAAACTCTGACTATAGTTGATGTGGTGGACGGCTTTATGTCCACTAAATTAACAAAGAAAAGGATGTGGAAATCTTCACCGGAGCAGCTGGAATGCAGGAAACAGCAAAAATAGAGGTGTTACATCCACGGGCAACCGGAGGGGATGAGCACCGTGTCCACACACTCACACACACACATACACATACAGAGAGGGAAGAACGAGGGGAGAGAGGAGGCAGATTCAGCGGCGGAGACGAGGTGATGAATGGCTTCATTAAAACAGCATTAGCGGAGGTGTGAACTCCGGTGGCGAGTGCCAGAGTGCGCTGATTGCACACACACACACACACACACACACACACACACACACACACACACACACACACACACACACACACACACACACACACACACACACACACACACACACACACACACACACACAGAGTGAGTTGTCACAATGCTGACAATCTCCATTCATAACTAGTAAAACCTGCCCGGCTCATTTACAGCAGGTGTGATATTGATGCAACTTTTAAATGCCTCTGACATTTCCGGTTGAAAATAGAAAAGATTATAAATAAATATATATGTATACGTAATATATGCTCTCACTTTTCAGGAAACGACAGCAAATTGAGAGTTTCCTTTCATTACACCCAAAAACTGCCATCACTCTCTCTCTCTCTCTCTCTCTCTCTCACACACACACAGCACTCAGCCTGAGGGGAAACCACAGTGACACCATGGAAAAGGAAAGCGACGAAAAGATGGAGTGAAGTAGGTGGGGAAGAACAAATTAGGGGGACGAGGAATGCAAAAAAAAAGGGAGGAGGGGGAGGGGAAAGCCTGAAAAGACGGAGAAGGAGTGAAGGTTCGACAGTGGCATCAAAGCGTGTGTGCGTGTCCGCCTGCTCGCCCCTGTGTGTGCTAACCTGATTAGCTGGATCTTACAGGGGAGACAAATCTGCGTGATTCTCTCCCATTCTCCCCGGCCGCTCCCTCACAAACCCAGAAAAATGGGGGCAATTCGGTAACCGTGGCAACCGACTGCTGTGGCTACGTGCAGCGAGAGGCTGCTGATGGAGTTGGGGTGGTGGTGTGAGGGGGCTGGCTGGTGTTGGGGGGGGGGGGGCAGCAACGCACACACTGCATACTGTACTGTACCGAGACTCGCTGGGTTCCTTCTCCTCCTTCTATTCAGGCCACATTTCACAGACTCCGCCCCCCTCGCTCTTCCTCTTTTCCCTCCTCGGACTCACTTCTTTGTACCCCCCCCCCCCCCCCCCCACCCAAATCTCCCCCCACCTACTCCCTCCTCCTGGCTGTTCAAACACAACCTGTTTCCTCAGGCAACCCCCCCACCACCACCACCACCACCCTCCACCCCCCCGGGACCGCTACCCAACCCTCGGACTGTTGTGTTTTTCTCTCCTTCCCCTCTCTGGACGCCCCCTTGATTATTTTACTGAGGATACGAGTTGCTTTGTAGCCCCCCTCCCCCACTGCTCGGCTTTATATAGATCCGCCCTTAAAGATCTTCTCTCCCTCACACACACACACACACATCCTTCCTCTCAGCTGGTTGTGAGTCAGCGTCCGCTGGCCGACGCGGGTGACACAACTTATTGTTTCAGCGGTGGGGGTTGGGGGGTGGGAGTGGGGGGGTGTTGGAAGTGAGGTGAGGCAAGGCGCGACTAAAAGGGGAGAGCTAAGTCTAACCGAAGCCGGGGGGGGGGGGAGCTTGAGAGGGGGAACCTGTTCCCACAAAGGTCCGATTGTCTTTGGTCAGACGTAGGCCGACGGAAAGAATAAAGTTGAGGAGGGAGAGAAAAGCGAGTGTGGGATCGAGTGCGTGAGCGAAGGCCAAAGAAAATCTCTGCTTTCTGCATTTCAGCAGCGCGGCGTCGCGAGTTGTTCTGCTGCTGCAACTGCAGTGGGCCGAGCGTCGGATTCACGGCTGCGACAACACGACCGACGAGTCCAGAAAAAAAGGGGGAAATTATTCTTTTTTTTTCTCGTTGCAGACACAGACACACAACATTAAGAGTTTTTACCTCTAAAAAAAAATGGTGTTGTTTTTCCTTTTAGGCATTATTTTCTAGTCAAGGTGGGACTTTTTCCTCTATTAGATGGTAAGATTTTTTTTTCCGCTCGAGCACCTCCACTGAACCCTCTACGGATATACAACAATACAACCACCGCCACATCCACCCACCCAACACAACACAAGCACTTACGCAAATGTTACACCAAATATTAATGACAACTAATAATAACATATTAATAACTCAACCGAGCGTGTCGCCGCACACTTTCCTGGGCAAGTTTCAATCTGGGCACCTGCATGTAGCGCCGCTTGACTTCTGACACCAAAACATTCAGGTTGGACTGAACAGCTACCAAAAGAAAAACCAGCCAGCGGCGTTTCTCAACCAGCAAATAAAACAGACATTTTGGAGCGATAAGAGGCCACCTGTTGACTCAGCACACAAATCAGGATCACATGGCTGCACACACACACACACACACAGACACACACAGAGACACCCACACAAGGTGAAGGAGGGAGGGGCCACCCCAGCCTCCAGATCAGCCAACCAGCTGTGACGGGACCATCTGTTTGCCCAATCAAAGCATCTGGAACATCTGGGACCAATGAAAAGAGTCGTCTCACAGCTGACCTTTGACCCCCCCCCCGTTTTGCTCTCACCTCGTGTCTTCTGAATCCTCCTCCGTCAAACTGGTTGTCGTCGCATGTTTTACCGCCCTGTCTATCAACTCCAACCGCGATCGTGCCAGTCAGTCAGTGAACTTACATGTGGTCTACATTCAGTTTACAGGCCACTTAACTGAGCGACTGCCCTCTCGTCCCGCCCGCTATACGAGCCATCGATCTATTGACTCGACAATCGGTGGCGGTACGTCCTCTTTTAGCTCGTAAAATGTAAACGGACATTTGCCCATGTTTCACACTGTCCCGTCGATCCACAGAGCAAAGCCATCGACAGACACTTTAGGTTAGGGTCAAAGGACAAGGCAGCACGTTACGCCTTGGTGCTGAGAGACACAGACAAAATACAGCGCTTTATTGAAATGACTCTGAAAACACTGGGAAAAAAAATGGATGAAATTTGTTTCCGAAGAAAAAAGTTGGTGAAACAAACTCGGATCCCGCCCCCAAAAAAGCGGCGCAACAGCAAGCAGAGACTTTAGGCCGTCCGTGGAGCAGCAGCAGCAGCAGCAGCGTGTTTACGCCCGGGTGCGTACAGACACAAGCCAAGTTAGCACTTAGAGCAATGGTATATTTAGCACTGCTGTAAATTGTCATTATGCAGGGAGACAAACAAGATGATGACGGCGACACACACACACACGCACGCACACACACACACACACACACAGGAAAAACAATGGGACATCTGCTGAGAAAGACGTCGCAAAGACGGAAACGGGGAGGATTTAAAAAAAAAAAAAAAAAAAATCAACGTTAATTCTCGCATTCTTTCTATTCTGGGAAGGGGAAAGAAAGAAATCTCGCTGCATTGTGTTTCGAGTCTTTTCTGCTAATGACGGCTCATTTTGTTGCCGGGACACAAAGCCGCCGGGCGCTGACAGGAAGCTTAAACGCGCTAGGCGGGTCGATCCGTGCCAGTCGCTCCTCCCCAACGTCACTTTCACACTGCGAGTCTTTAAGTGTCTTCGCAGCTGACAAGCACGCACACGCACACGCACACGCACACGCACACGCACACGCACACGCACACACACACAGTCACATTTCACCTGCGCATCTACCGCAAACACACACACACCAGAGTAAACACCAAGTGGGGGGTGACTGACATGTGACTGACATGTGGTTAGAGGCTAACAGCGCCAGTATCAGCCAAACACAATCAGACCCTGAAGGGGCAGCATGTGTTAAAAAGATCACACACACGCCCACACACACCCTCAAAACCACCAAACAGTTGAGTAGCTGAAGATGCTCAGAGTTTTTTCTTTCTCACTCACGTTGGATGTTTGCTGATGCGATAAGCACCATGTTGGAAGCTTTATTAGCCTTCCCTCCTTCTGCTTTCCTCCCTCCTTCTGCTTTCCTCCCTCCTTCCCTACGACTGCCCGTGTAAGATGTGAGCCGTCTAGATTGATGCCAGTTCCTGGGGCTCTGCAGCAGGGGCCCCGGCGGCTCCTCCAGGGGCCGCGTGCACATGCAGCCGAGAAGGAACTGTTTGCACAGGCCAACGCACAGTGATGTTTAATTCCCTGCTTACTGAACCTTTGATACTGCAGCCTTCACCATTGGGCCCTGAAGAGGTTAACATACATACAGACTAAGAGAGACACACTCTCTCTAGCTGCCTTTCCATTGCAGTTTTTCTCAAAATAAAAGCGATTTTTCGAAAAAATTTCGACAAACTCCTTCTCCTCCTCCGTCCAATCATAACGAGCCATTTTCACTTGACGTGAACTGGTCACGTGACCCCGTATGTCGCGTCCGGTGACAACTAAATGCGAAAAAAAAGTGTTTCCATGACATTTTTTGCCATATACCTCTATATGGATACGTCTGAAAAACCACCTCATGAGAGTGTCAAAACCGTTTAGCCAAGTTTAGGTGTTTCCATTTACCAGTTTACCAGTTTTTTAATTGCGATATTTAAGTTTTGCACAATTCTAGGGGAAGTGGAAACACACTGCTTCTATCTAATTCTCTCTCTCTCACTCACACAAGCACACTTATCCTCAATCACATCTTCCCACTGGCCGCCTGTTTCACCAGGCAGACACGTAGGCAGAAGCTCGCGGCTCCATCATCATCTGCAGAGGTGAACGGGTTCAGGAGCCAAGCACGACCGGCCATCTGCATCTGGTTGGCTGGCGTGTCGCTACTTTGTGCGTCAGTATTCAGGCTGAGAATCGAATCAGGGAGAAAAAGACAGAGAGAGAGAGAGAGACAGAGACAGACAGAGAGAGAGAGAGAGACAGAGACAGACAGAGAGAGAGAGAGAGAGAGAGAGAGAGAGAGATCCTCTGCGATGCCCGAACGTTTCTCCCTCCAAAAGCATCATCAGCAAGTTTCCGTCGGAGCCGGCGCTTCTCTGCAGAAACACGGCCGCCGCATGATTAACATTCCCAGATGCGCCAAAAAAAGACAGATGCTCGACCTCTGCGCCAAAACGTACGAGAAAAAGAAAATCACATCTGCTGCGTGTTTCTAAGAGCCAGCACTCCCCAAAATTTCACCTCCAAAAATTTTTTCCCATTACATGATTTAGAGCCTTTCTTTCACTTCTTTTCTTTTTTTTTCCTTTTGCAAAGTTGTGCGGTGAGCTTACGGACTGATTGTGACAGCTGCGAGGCGTGTGTGCGTGAGTGTGTGTGTGCTGGATACATGCAATAAAACCTGCAACAGTCACAAAGACACAAAGATCTTTCAGGCCACTAACAGTCTTTCAAAAAAGCGGTGTGGGGTTGAAAAAAACACTCCAAGCTGTGAATGTGTCTCATAAGTCACCACACCCAGAGCTCTCTACATTGTTTGCACCTACCGCGACGCTCTCATTTTAATGAGCCACACTCGTGTAAGTACTGTTTATCTGCCATTTTGTCATTGGCAAACACGCACTAATCGGAAAACATTCCTGACATGACCCAAATTCCAGAACTATCAGCGATCTGCCCCGTGCCGGATCCAGAAGAACGATGGCAGTGAACAGGCTCGTGCACGTGCACTCTGAGACTCTCCTGTGAGGTTGTGTGCCAACAGAGGATGTGAAAGCAGTGGACTCTACCGCTTAACAAGCCAACTCCTCAAAAACGTTTCTTTGCATTCAAAATGTACCCATGCCCCTCCTGGGTTGGCGACAACACCTCCAGCAATGAGTCGCTTTCGCGAAAGATCCAGCAAAACCAAAGTGGGTTTTGCAGGAAGCTAAAAAAATTTTGCCGGCGGCTATAAACAGAGGGCTAAGTATGCTGCTTTTTGAAAGGGCCCCTGCGAAAAGGTGTGCAAACAGGCACAATGTGGAGCATTCAAAGAGTTTAATTTACTATAAAATATATCATGGGATGTGTAGAAAACATGTGCTTTGATGTCAATTGAAAATGAACAAATGCGTTACAACATAATGTGTGTCTTTGAAGCCCCACGGTATTTAGCTCTTTATTGAAACGACTCCTGAAAAAACTGATGAAATACAGCTATTTTGTCTCTTACTTAATATTAATATAATTTCTTCAGGTTTGGCAGGCCGGATTAAAAAGCTTCATGGACCGCACATGGGCCCCGGGCCGTAGTTTGCGCATGCCTTCTTCTACATGAAGATGAGCTGGACCACTGAGAACCTCCACAGACACACGCTCTCTCCTCAGTCAACGGGTTTGCTGGAGCCTGTCAAACCGACAACCTGCGGCTGTCAAACAGAAAACAAGGGTGTTCCAGCCACTCGCTGCCATCAGGATAAACGTGTTTGCCAGGCACTGACGCAGCCAGCTCGTCCTCTCTCGCTCCCACAAGACGTTCACGAGGGCAAGGATTCACGTTCAAGACGTTGGTCACCGCGAGCGGCTTCCCTGTCCCTGCGGCACCCAATCCAACAAAGGTTGAGGCAACAAAACGAGGCAGATATTGGTTTGGAAATGCACGCAGGGAGACGAATGAGACGCTGCGCCGCTGTTGCCGGACCCCCTCCTCCATGAAACGACGTCTAACAGCAGAGTTCCAGGTTAATGACAGGGCCGCCTGCGTCTCCCAGGCCAGTCAGACCGCCGGGAATGTCACGGCAGACACCCGGCACCTGGACAGCAGCCCCACGCCTCTGCAAGTTATGCGGATGAGCAGCTTAGAGCCCTGCTTTGTCTATTTTTTCTCTTTTCTCAACAGCACATTTGGAAAAGTCGCTCACGCAAAAAAGGGGCGACGAAAAGGTGAGGACGGCTCGGCGCAGCTGTGCACCGGCGAGGTAATGAAGCGGCCAAGGGGGGGGGGCGGGTCGATGCGGGAGGTCGATGGACAACTATTGAGTGAGTTCACTGAAAAAAAAATAAAAATAAGAAACACTGACAGACAGCTCTCACACCACAGGACGGACGGGAAGCCTTTCCACGGGCCGCCGAGCGTAAAGAGCGGCCCCAAAGAGACGCTAGCGCAACAATGCTAATGTGGCAGCGTTGACAACTCAAGGAGTTGGCAGCTGAGCCGGTAAACAAAAAGCAGCTGATTAGAGGAGGTTAAAAAAAAAAACACAAGTCGGGTTAAGTCTCTCCACGTGGCTCTGTCTGTTAGTTCAACCAGCCAAATGAGAAACAACAAACTGAGCTTTTTTGCTCAAAGTTTCTCCATTAGCTCGGGGGAAATGTCCATCTGGCACAGCAGATGAAAAAGTGCAAGCCAGTGAAACGTTTCCCTCGCCAAGAAAAACACTCTTTTTGTCCTTTTTTGTTTGTAAAAAAACAAAAAAAGAGGTGAAAGCACCTTTCAGTTATGACAAAACGGCCACAACTACGCCCGTGTCTTGTAGTCACTTCCTGTATTTCTTTTTCTGGGGCCGTTTGAAACAGTCACATTGAGCTTTCGACACAAACCGAAAGGAGGATTGACAAGATGGATGGAGGGGTGAAGAGGAGGTGAAACAGACAGGCGGGCAGGCGTGGTGGTCAGCGGATCAAAGTCAGCTTACGCCGGTGATGCAGCATGACTGAATTTTTTGGGGGGTAAACACCTTCAAATGTCATGTGGCTAAAAAGTTGCTCATGCCTCCAGTTGTGTTCCAGGAACTGGGCACCAGTGGCCGTTTGGTGGCTTTTGCCAGTTCCACATCTGACAACGGCAAAAAAAATGGAAACAGCATTTTGACTTACTTTCAAATTTTTTCTTGGGGGGGGGGCGCGGGAGGAGGATCTAGTATTTGAGAACCAGTTCCTTCTGTTTATACACCGTTGGATGTGTTAATGATTCAGACAAACCAAAAGACTTGGGTACAGTAAGACAGCCTCCACTCCCGCAGCTGCTCTTACGGACCGACATTGTTGCTGGAAATCATAGCAGGTAAAGCACTCCACTGCGATGCCAATTTGTTTAGCTTGAGGCACGAGTCTCCCCAGAGGAGAGGTTTTTTTTTCCTCTGAAGTCTCGCAGGAGGAAAGTAGTTCCACTTGTTCAGAGTCTGAACATTCAAAAAAAAAAGGCTTCTTCTAAAGTGGTTTTCCTGCCCTGCAGTATCATTTGGAAATCATTTTTTAACTACCCACTGACTTGTGACAGGGAAGCATTGCAGCTCTTGCAAAAGCCTCTGCAGAGACCCAGGATGAGGACGAGAAGAAGATGGAGCAGCCGGAGCGAAAGACCCGGCCGGTGATGCTGCAAGAGCTAGAACCTCTACTTGGTGTCACCTTAACGCAGCGGTCTGGAGTCTTAAGTCTTGCAGTCAGTGTCTTGGACCTCTGTCACAATTTACTGGCTCCTCTCCAAGACTTCAGTCCACATGCAAATCACTTCTATTTCCAAACACGAAACACAAAGTTTTGACACAGCGGAAATTCCCTTTCAACAGCCGATATCCCAACGACGGACATTCTTGATAAGACGCAACCGTGCTTTTAGCAACTTTGCTCGTCTCTGGACTCTATGCTTAATCCCCCCACCCACCCACCCACCCCCACAGCTGGAGGCGACAGCAGCTCTTTGGGAGGAACATCTGAAGATGTGGCCGGGAGAGGGATAACCAAAGAGAAGACAACAGGAAGTGTTTAGATGAGAGACGCGGTCTGCCTTTTTTCTTTTCTTTTCTTTTTTTTTTCCATTCTGGTGGTCTGGCAGCGTAGCAGGAGTGGAAACATGCTGTCCATGAGGAGGGCAATATCCTGCCTTCCCCTTCCTCCACATGTCTCCTCCTTCCTGCCACCTGCGAATTCCCTTTTCCCAGCCTTGTAGATCACGGCCTGATCTGATCTCATCTGATAGGGCATAGCTGTGGCTGACACGGCCCAATACAGTGTGTGTGTGTGAGTGTGTGACACACACACACACACAGACGTCAATAGTTAACATCTGAACGCCCCTTCTCCAGCCTCGACAATCTGCTCTGCTCTCCGGTGTCCTTTTGATTTATCTGCAAAATCAATGGACGCGCCTTTGCATTTGCACAGGCTGATCACTTCCTTCGATTTGGCTATCGCCCATGTGCACCGAGGCCATGTCTGCAGGATTGTAACGTTGCCTGCACACCAGCAGCGGTACCACCACCAGTAGCGGCGGCGGCTACACACACACACACACACACACACACACACACACACACACACACACACACACACACACACACACACACACACGTTGACGACAGCAGCAGCAGCAGCAGCGGGAGAGAAAACGCCCTGCCTTGTTCCATGTCGAAACCCCAGCCCTCTGGGTTAGTCTACGCGGAGGAAAAATTTATAAACTACCGCGCGCACGAGCAATCAAACGCCTTTCATGCCGGCATGCACCCATAAAAGTGGGCCGAGTGTGCGCGGCAAACCTCTGATTCCAGCGCGGGGGTTTTTTTCCCCCCTTTCCTGCCTTTGTTGGCCATCTGCGTGCTGCGTTCATGCGCACGTTTTGGGGGGAGAGGAGACACGCCGTGCGGGATGTTTAAGCGTTCGCGATCGCGCCCAATCGACACGTTATCGATCCGTCTCGTCCGCGTCGTGTCAATTAAACCCCCGCAAATGATCGGCGCGGTACGGGTTTGTTTGTCTTTTTCCTTTCCAAGGAAAAAACGCGCACCCCATGACGCCTGATCGGAAAGGCAGAAAATCCATGCGAGTCCAGCCCAGTCAGGGAGGACTGGGAGGACTGACCTCACAGCACATCCATATACACAATCATCAAATGAAGTTGTCGGGTTTTTTACCTTTAACTTGAGTCTCATATTCGGCCACTATCTCCTTGTCCTTTCGGAATTTCGCCGGAGACGTCATGGCTGAGTTTGGAGATCAAACCACTTGCCCTCCTCCTCCTCCTCCTCTTCCTCTTCCTCCTCCTCGTCGGCCAGGCAGGCAGTTATTACCCCCTCTTTCCCGGAGTGACTCGATCAGCTAATCAGGCGTTGGATCTGGGGATATCACACCAATCTGGAAATCGGCTTTGTCAGAGAAATCAGATGGCTGATCGGCTGCTCCTCGGTCTTGTCGCCTTGCCTCCGTTCACTCCGGGCGCATTGTGAGTTTGGCGCTGCTGCTGCTGCTGCTGCTCCTGCTGAACGCTCCCATCCGCCGCCGCCGCCGCCGCCTCTTCCTCCAAAAAAACCGGTTATGATGCAAACGACTCGAGGAGAGTGGAAGCTCATCCCCTCCTTTGCTGGATCTCGAACGGCGACTGCTTGTCAGTTGGGCGCGTTCAAAAGTTCATTTTCTTCCTCGCCTCCGCAGCGTCTCGTTTGCATTTGCTGCTCCGGGCGGGCGGGTAGTTTGGCTCGCAGCTGCCAGTCCGCCTGTCTGAAGTCAGACTGCTCCTCTCGTGGCTCCCCCTCCCGTAGTAAAGAGGGAGGAGGAGGGAGAGCTGGAAGTGGCTGCCCCTCAGTGCGCAGGACAGGCGTGGATAAACACATAAAAGGTGCGGGATGTCTATGTATGGGTTTAGTGTAAACTGGATAAAGTAACTCTCCCATTTTATTGGAAAATAAAACTATAAAGGTGAATAGCCACATGGTTAAGCGCATGCTGCTCTGTCCACTGCAGTGAGAAGACAGTTCCATGTTCCTATTCCAGGGACAGAACATGAGAATGCAGGATTTAGTAGCATGCTAATATGTTAGTGCTGAGCAATGTTAGCTCACATATTTTAACTGCTGCGAGCAACATGGCGTTTCCTAAAATCGTGAATAGTAGTAAAATATAAAAATCTGTGTATACGTTTCAGTTAAATATTACATATGACTTTTAAAAACCACAACAAAGTCAATTTTGTTCTGTTTTCCCCTCTTTCGCCCTGTCAAAACATCAACTTTTTCAACTTCGTAAGGACATGCCCCCGCTTCACATCATAGGACAAGCGCTGTGAACCTCACGCAGCAATTGGTCAAAAGTCGTTTGAGCGACGTGTCTTTTCACCAATCGACACTCGGTCATTTTAAACCTCTAGACAGCACGCCGTCGTGATTTTCAACCAATCGTGTTTATACATTGGTAACGCAATCTGGCCAATGGTGTTGGTAATACTGGAGGGTGTCCAATCAGAGATCGTTGTGTGGTCTTTTAAAGATAGTTTCAGGAAGTGCTATTAAATATCAGGAAGTTGTAAACAGAGCTGACAGCTACTCGGTTAGGTGGTAACTACATCTTCAATGGACGCCAAACTAGTAATTTAAGACATCCTAGGTTTTCCAACGATATTGAGCATTTATTTGGCACCCGCCGCAAACGTTTTGTTTTCTATCGAGGCCGGTTTACGGACTCCGGTACGTTCACCGAGATAACCGCCAACCACCTTCTGTGCTGTCGCTAGGGAAACAAGCTAATGTTTGTACAAGGACGTTAGAGCTATAGCCGTAACGCCTTCAAAGTGAACGCCCTGTCGGGTCTGCCAACCTCAGCCCTTCTGAAAGGAGGCGAACTAACAATTACCACTATTTTCTTTTTCTTTTCTTTTTTTTTTTCCTTCGTTGCACAAACCGTTGGTGGGCAGGAAGAGAGAGGACGTTCGTCTGTCGAAGCTGGGACAACGATGTCTACGTCCAACGCCAATTTTAAAAACAAGTGTGTGACCCAGGTGAACTGCGTATTTTGTGACAACCTGCTGTGCACGAGAGGCATGAAAGCGGTGCTTCTTGCAGACACCGAGGTTGAGCTATTCTCGACTGATATACCTCCGACTAGGTGAGTGCTAATGTAGCTAGCATCGATGCTAGCCTTTGTTTATGTCTGCTTCTGTTGCCAGGGCAAGGTGTACGTGGAACAAACTAGAACTTACTACCTGATGTAATGTAATTGAGGGGGGATTTAAAAAAAAAAAAAAAACATTTTTTTTTTTTAACTGAACATTTTTGTCGTAATGAAGGAGAAGAATGATATGAAAGCGGAAGGTTGATGTGGGGTTTTACCATTTTCTGCCCGTGTTTGTTTCTCATTACACGTACCTTCCTCCCCCAAGGACTGTTGACTTTGTGGCCAGCTGCTACTCTACCGAAAGCTGCAAATGCAAACTGAGGGACATCGCTTGTCTTAAGTGGTATGTTAACCTTTTTAGCTGCCTGCTGGAGGTTTGCTTTTCGGAGACAGCCAGCAGATGTCAATTGTTAGTACAGCAAACAAACAGGTCTTGGCAGTTAAGCTCGTTCTCTCATACTGCACACACCTGTGAGGCTGTCACTGGCAGGCGTGTTTCCATTCCAGTTAATGTGGTCATTATTGTTGTTGTCATATGGGTCAATTAACCGTCATAAAAAAATAATTAGTGGTAATGACTAATTTTGTAGTCCAAGATAAGTTTGCAAAACGTCTCCTTTTTATAATGGTAGGTAACGTAAATACAGCAATTTATGCG
Organism: Nelusetta ayraudi; assembly: GCF_046127955.1. Taxonomy (NCBI): domain Eukaryota; kingdom Metazoa; phylum Chordata; class Actinopteri; order Tetraodontiformes; family Monacanthidae; genus Nelusetta; species Nelusetta ayraudi. The sequence goes on along the minus strand of NW_027466067.1, from coordinate 107,379 downwards.
GATGTTAATCAAAATAGTCCGTCAAACAACGGATTTGCCTTTTCTGTTCTTCTGACGACCTAAACTGGAAAAACCTAATTCTATATTGTCTTGAAGCCGAGTTTGGCACCACAATGATGTTTAATGGAGGCTCTATTGTATCACTGGGCCTTTGGTGTTGTTGTACACGGGGCAAAAACAAACATCTCACAGATAATAGCTGCCCACCAGTTGAGTTAGCACTTTTCAGAAGAGCCTCCAGGAAAGTGCTGACAGACGTCTCTTTATTCTCTCCCGCTCCCCCAGTGGTAATGTTGTGGGCTACCATGTTGTGGCCCCCTGTAAACCCTGCCTGCTCTCCTGTAACAATGGCCATTTTTGGATGTTTAACAGCGATGCTGTGTCCACTCTCAACAGACTGGATGCCACAGGTCAGTACGAGCCTTCCTCTGTTAATGTCTTTCGCGAGACCCCCGTTTTTTGTTTAGTTTTTTTGCCCACCATCTGTCCTGTCTGCAGGATTGAATCTGCTCCTGTGGGGAGACCTTCCCGAGCTGGATGACAGTGACAATGAAGACTCTGAGAGTCCATCAGAGGAGGAGTGTATTAGGTAGAAAGGGACACTGGACCGTGTGAAAGACTTTGGTGGTTGCATTTCATAAGAGTGTATGAATCATGCCTGAGAAAAAGAGAAAACACGAGCCTGAAAGTGTAATCTAACACTCAATCAAATGGGCCAGGAAAGTGCTGCTGTGGTGGAAATCCCGGTCTCCGAGACGATAAAGTCAAAGACCCCGCAGAAACCACCTGGCAGAGTTCTTTGGCCCTTGTTTATTAAGTGTTGAATTACCCTTTAACCTGAGACCACGCCTTTCTTCATCATCTTTTCACTGTTAAAAAAGCACACAAACACATGCATCCACAGTCACACATATATCAACATCTGTCTTTTAATATTTTCTGGTACATCATGAGCCTTTTGGTCTCCTCTCAAACATGTGAAAGAGATGAAGAGAACTGACAACAAAACTCCCTCATTTAGAGTGTTTGGGTTTTTTCTTTTTTTTTTCTGTTTGTTATTTTATTCCTTACTCAGTTCTTTTCCTGATTTGCCTTGCAAAACGTTGCGGGAGTGTGGTGTGATAAGTTGTCACTAAATGGCGTGCTTTCACACCGCTAAGCTTTGTGATAAAATGACCACAATTTGCCTACCTTCATTTTTCTAAAAAATCCGTTACATTGTGTACATTATGCTGTAGAAGGCAAACACTCCGATTAACGGTCACATCTTGAAGACAAACAAGATGTTTCCTTTGTGGCTGCGTGTTGAGTGGAAGACGGACTTGTTTTTTAATGCCATGCGTTTGAGAAATAGCACAATGATTGAATGATGCGCGTCTGAGTTACTTGCTTTTTAGGGACTTATTTGATTTAAAACATTGTCAAAAAAAAAAAAATGTATTCGAAAACATTTCGATGTGCTGTTGTGTTTATGCGCGTCTTAACACCCATAAATCTGACAGTAGCGGGATCTGATACTAATGTACTAACTTATGCATACGGTATGCTTCCACAAAGGCCAGAAGCAGCTAAATTTCAATTTTTAAAGTTCAATTTTAGTCAGGAAAAAGACATTTGTATTGATGCCAGAACAGGGAGAAAAACCAAGACTGAGGGCTAAGTCGAGGTGCCTTTTTGCAGCACTCTACCTACTCAGTGTGGACTAATGAAAAGAATTATGAAAATATGAATTCTATATGAAATTTCATGTCCACGATTGTTTTTTTGTTTCACTGTTGAGTTTTATGTAGCAGCAAACCTGTAGCAGAAAGAGAAGGTCATGGAGTATATCAGTGTTCAATTAAGACCAAACAATGAGGATTTTTAGTTGCCGTTTTGGCAACTTTATTTCATTTTTTTCCCCCATAAGATCAAGTTGATTAAAAATCACTGCGACTGGTGATGAAACGGAACGTTCAGTATTTTGTAATGAAGCTTGCGGTGCCGGTGTTGTAGAGAACATAGTTGGGGACAAAAAGTGTGTGAATTTTGCTCCAACGGCAACAAGCACATGCCAGCTTCCAGTCAAACTGCCTCGTCTTGTGAAGTCATTAAAACTGGAGTCATTCTGGATTGGCTGTACTATCAAGTTAATGTGTAAAAAGTGAAAGTAAAAACAAAAAAACATGCTGATTAACGAGCAGAGCTCAAGGAGTCCAACGTTTGGCGAATGTAACTGAGAATGAACCTCGGCCTTTGAGCTTTTATTGGCCTTTTTCACCATTTCTGTTGTCGCCTTTTAAAATGTGTATCAAGAAGGAAAACTTTCTCCAGATTTTCACGTCCTTCACTTTTTACATTTCTGACAGTCTGCTACACTTGCACACCAAATACTGTCTGTCTGTATGTCTGTCTGTCTGTCTGTGGAACTGATAGAACACATCGGTATTTATAAAAATCCACAAACCAAATATGTAAAACCACAAAGTTCCTATTTGTTTACAAGTTTTGTTTACAACTATTGGTTTATACTGTATTTTGCTTGAGTACTTACGTTTAGGTTTTTTGTTTGTTTGTGTATTTAATGTTTCTTTGTGATGTAGTGGTTGGTTTTGTACAGTACAGGTCGGACGTGTACAGTTTTATCCCAAGAGGGTACCACCTGCGAGCTTCCTCTGGTTAGGACAAATGTCACATGATAATCAGAAAATTATCATTATTATTATTATTAATATTATTATTATTATTATTTAAATGGCTGTTTCTGACAGATATAACTTTGATTAACATGCCCTGCTGAAAAATGTATATTTTGGAATTGCACTGAAACTGCATTAGTAGTTTGAAATGATGATTGTTGTTTTTGTATGCTTGTTAAATTAATAAACTCTTCTTTTTTTTTCAAAATATCTTAACGGTCTTCTAGTTTCTGTTTTACCTTTTAATTTTTAAATCTCATTAGGCGCTATTCACAAATGCTGCCTTCAAGAACTGGATTAATAGAAAACTAACATCACAGTTCGATCGCAGGAAGAACTTGGTGTGACCTCTGTTCTGGGTGGACAGTGTGCATTAAAACTGCGACTATTTACCTAAACAAATATTTGACAAAGTTCATCCAATGCTTAGTTAATGCTAAACTTATGAACAGCGGCAAAAACATGTAAATGCTACGTCGGGAAATGCAATATTTGCCTGAGTCAACAATTATGCAATGTTTTCTTTAGAAAGTTGACTAAAGATAATTATGTAATGCAATTTCACATATCATGCGTTGAACATAAAAAGCTGTTAGAGGACTAAGTTGGCCAAACCTGCACTAACACTGCAGTCATCTGCACGCATCATTTGTGTGAAGGCTCTTGGAAAAAAAATCACAGGATGAGTTTGAAATTGTGCAGCGAAAAGAGAGCATTGACTTCTATCTTCAGTGTGTGCATGAGTTCCTGCTGAGTTGACCAACGTATGCATGATGATATACTACCCTTATTATTAACCCCTTTTGGTCGAACCTTTTCAATGAATTTCAGACAATTCAGAGACAACGTATGAACGCAAGAGAGTCGACGTGAAGTCCTCAGAAAGGGAAGTGATACCAGCGTGTGCGTGCATGTATTTTTGTGATGTTTGCCTTAGAACAATCTGTCTAAAGTGCAATCATTTCTGTTTGCATACCTCTGTCATCCTGCACTGCCGCTGGGACTTGCACAGGCCAAATGAAGCGCAACGAAGGCAAGTGAAAGGAGAAACAAATACTTGTGGCTTGGCTCTTCTCGATTGAGTACATCCAAAGTACCAGTTGTGCTTCCTCCACCATCAGCTTCATCATAAATCTTAATGGGCTGTTTCAACCTGTTTGATGTTTTGCCATCTGAAACACAGCTGTAAACAAAATCTGCCATCATCGTCGGCTGTGTTTGACAGACAATGAACGACTGGGTGGTGCCGGAATAAAAGAATGTGTGCATCAAAGTCAAGGTACGGCTGCCTTCAACTTGACAAACAGAAGATATGTGGCGCACCAGATCATGTTCATCTTCAGAGGAGCCAGATCAATGCTCCATATCAGACTCCACTGATTAAATGAGTGTACGCTGCAAAAGAAATACTCAATTCTGAAACTTGTCTTTCCAGCGTGGAAGATGTAAATGAATAGGCCAAAAAAAAGTAAGGTAAAGGTAAAAATCAGCTGTTTTTCCACCATTCTGTCTGATCAAAGGGACACCAACAAATTCATCAATGCACCTAGAAAAAAAAAAAATTTAGATTCTGGGCCGAATTAGGGTGCATTCATAAAATGTAATATCTGATATAGTACATACATTGGCTGTATCATGACTAAAAAAAAACCTTTGTGCTGAAAATGTTATTAATTCAGTTTGCCTGGGGTGGAATTATAGCAAAATTGTTTATTTCTAGAATTCTTCTCCTTTCTACCTGTCCTTTTCCCATCTTTATTTTCTTCCAATATGCTCTTAACATGCTCTTAGGTAACAGTTTCAGTCAAATGACTAACCTGTTACCACTTTCCATGGAAAAGGCAAGGCCTTAAAGCGGTTGTTGTTGCTCTAATGCAGCCTCCACACATTCAGTGTGAGCTGAACAGGAAACCAGTCAGACAGGTAAGGAGCCAGCGGGGCAGCTGTGTGGCTGAACTGTGTGTGTGTGTGTGTGTGTGTGTGTGTGTGTGTGTGTGTGTGTGTGTGTGTGTGTGTGTGTGTGTGTGTGTGTGTGTGTGTGTGTGTAAAGGGTGGACAGGTGTGAGGGAGAGACAGCACGGCTGCTGCAGGAGCAGGTGTGCGTCGGATTCAACGTCAACAGCCGCCAGACTGAGAGGACACGGAAGGAAGTAGCTCAAATAAACTTCTTCTTCTTTTACAGCAATCACAAAAGACTTAACACGTCCTAGTATGTTCCAGTCCTTGTCTACATGGAAACATGTCTGTGTCAGCTGCCCTGTTGACCCAACCAGAAATCTGTCAATATTATTTATTCAAGCCGTGCTTCTGTGGCTCGGACAAAAGGGGTTGAACCTCAAATATTTGATGCCTCACTCGAGTAAAACAAGCGACGTGCCTTTACAAAACAATGAAGGGCAAAACTTGACCGGCTTGTAAAACTTTCCACAAACTAACAATGCAATTTTTTCCTCTGGAGAATTACAAACCATTTACTTTTGAGATAGTTGTAAAAACATGACAAATGTGCACAGAACTTGTATGCTTTAACAAATGCACGCAGGATCTGTGATATAATACAATATAAAGACTTCATAGAAAATAAACTCGCTCTTACAAGGCCAAACTCGCACCTGTTGCTGGAAATGTCTCAGTTCTTGAGACCTTATGTATGTAATTACAGTTACACTGGCTGGCATGTTAATTAATAGCAGCAATTACTACTGAGAATAAGTAACAAGTGTTGCGTGGTTCAAGTAGGCTCAAGTATTTACAAAATGTTGGCTTGGGATGTGAAATGTGCAGCAGAATTAGAACATTTATTTTGAAGGTTAATATATTGAAACAAAAAAGTGATGAGGATATATGTCCTGTATAATCTTATTCAACCTTGTTTATTGGTGGTTCTTTCCAGCGTGAACTTTCTCAGCTGCAGAAGAAACGTCCATTTATTATGCAGACGGGATATCTGACGCACTATAGAAATTGTCCATATCTGGCTTTTAATTGTAATCTGCATCTTAACAAATAACATACGAAAATTCCATATTCTAAAACACGATTCATTTTTTTTTTTTAGATGTGAGTTGTAGAAAACCCGAAAAAAAACTAAAACAAAAATACAAAAAAACAAAAAAAACAAAAAAAACTACAACAAAAAAAACAAACCCCTGCTGAGCCCAGTGTGCCTCGGTGAGAGCGCTCTGGCGCACTCTGCTGGCTGTAAAAGGCTATAGCAGAAAAAGAAAAATAACCACCGTTTTATTGTGAACCGTGACATTGGTTAGTGATTAAAAGAAAGAAAGAAAGAAAGTTAAAAAAAAAAGTACTTCATTGAATTTATTACTTTGGATCAGTAACATTAATGTGTTTTTTTTGGCGTTGTTTTTTGTGTCTGTTCTACTGATAATGTGAGATTCGCACACATTAGAATACATCGGGTCAATGAAAGAAAGATTGTGGTTCGTCAAAGTCCATGTCAGAAATAACACCAAGCTGCTCACTTTGCCTGGTTTTTAGATTTTTTTTAGAACTTTGGTTTTGTGCTGTGACAACTTGTTGGGTCTCAAGTCCGGGCACACAATGAAAACGTAACAGCACAGGGTGTGTTTGTGTTTCCGTTATTTAAAATGCAAATAAAATCATTTATTTTGTACGTTAAAAGTCATCAGAGAGTACAAACTAACAGTGAATAACGAATGTTTTTAAAGCCAGGGTTCTCCTGGCTGGTGGTTGCACATTCAAAGGTAATTCGCTTTATTGGCACTAGATGGCAGACTTGCACCAGAAATGGACGCCACTTTGAGGCTCGCACATGGCAAATTCGAGTCCACCACCGTGGAGCCCAAAAGACATCTGCTGATGAAGAAAGTTGAACCCTGGAAAAATGAATCAAGAACCAACATTTATCTTGGTTTCATGTGGGATGGAAAGCCCCTTTTCTGGTGGACCCTAGTAGAATTTGAAAAATAGAATAATAAGCAATTGAATTACATTGTGCAAATAAATTAATGTGGGCTGTAGATGTTTAGAAAGAAAAGAAAAGAAAAGAAAAGAAAAGAAAAGACACGTCACCTGCTTATACATGAACATCAACAGCTATTCACTCTCATTTCCTATGGGGCCATTTTTAACAGATGAAAATATCTCTTCCATTATTTAACGTACAATCTGGATACCATCACTTCACTCGCTGGCACTGATGAGGCGGATTGCTGTGAAATTAGCGGTCACCTTGATCACCAGTGAGACAGAGGGTGAGAGAGGGAGAGAGAGAGGGGGGGGGGGGTAGACAGAGAGAGCAGAATATCTTATAAGAAATATAAAGAGGTTCATAAAAGCTGTACGGTCTGTCATGGTCATCTCCAGATAATAGACCTAAAAGGCTAGGCTAATGTCCAGCTTTGCCTGATTATGCATATTAATGACACCTCAAGAATTCATCACAAGATTCCCCCCCGCACCCCCCTTCCTTTTTCTCCCCCTGCAGGGTGAGGAGGGTAAATGGTTATAAATGGTCAAATTTATTCACTTTACGAATAATCCCTGTAATCAGGAAACTGTCATGAGACCACTGCACTGATTGGATCCTTAAATAAGAACATTTTTTTAGATGTGATGTGAAGGCCCTGACCGCAGAAAACAGCCTCGTGCCCTTTTGGTTGTGACGACGAGGCCCACCACTGCAGCTTGATGAGTCAGTGTCATAAATAAGAAGTCACAATTAAAAAAAAAAAAAAATATATATATATATATATAAATATATAAATATAAATATATATATGTATTTATATATATTTTTTTCTTGTTTCCAGCAAGCCGGGCTGTCTCCTGGCTCGGCGTTGTCCTCCGGGTCGAGCTGCACTGGGCTTTTGTTCAAGTGCTCGAGATAACACAAAGAGAACTTCAAACAGGCTTTCTTATTGTGCTCTATTCTTCTGGGCAGGCTGATTACAGTTAAGGATAAAAGTTGTTCCTATACAGTAAACTAATGCGGGGAATCAGAGAGCACTAATTAAGTCATGGGGGATCGGGAGGCGGCCGGCGTGGATTGTGTTCCCCAACACCCGGACCGTTGGGGGTTTGGAGGGAACTTTGGAGCCCAACAGCATCAGCAGCAGCAGCAGCAGCAGCAGCAGCCTTAGCAGCATCAAACGTGTTTTGTTGTCAGCTGAATGTCCGGTTGAGGCATGAACTGCCGCTTAACAAAACCCACCTGGGACAAAAAAAAGAAAAAAAAAAGAGAGGAGCAGAAACTGCAGCCTCTTTAGCCCGAGAGTCCTGATGGGCTTGTCTATTCCTGCTTTGTTTTTTTTTTCACCCCTCCACCCTCCCCTTTTCATTTCTTCCAGTGCCCTGACAGAGCTGGGAACGTTGCCCCCGCATGCCACCGTCATCTGGAGCACTGGGAACCAAAGTGTGTGTGTGTGTGTGTGTGTGTGTGTGTGTGTGTGTGTGTGTGTGTGTGTGTCTGAGAGAGAGAGAGAGAGAGAGAGAGAGAGAGAGAGAGAGTTCCTGTCTTTTTTTTTTCCACGCAAAAATTTTAAATGCATTTTAATATGATGAAACAGACAATGTGATTAAGAACCGAGGCGTTTTAACCTTTGATTTAACCTTAATTTTTTTCTGGTAATCACAAAAAAAAGGTAAAAGAAAGAAATGTGATTTAGGTTGTGCCTGCTTTTTCTTTCTTTTCTCTTCTTTTTCCATTTTGCTCAGCGTGAAAATTACGCAGCCGGAAAGAACCTTTGGACTTTTAATATCCTCTGTAAAATCAGACAAATATTCAAAACGTGAACCCATCTTTTGGGTCAGTGTCAGCTTGTTCTATTTAATTTTCCCATGCAGACCGTTGGTGGTTTTGATTTTTTTGAATGGACGCCACCGGCTGTGTTTGGGTGAAGCCGCTGCATGGCTACTTGATGAACGCAGCCACCGCTCACATTGTTCAAATGCTAAAATGACCACCTCCTTTTTCCTTTGCATTATTGGTGATTTGCGTGAGAGCTGTGTCATTGTTTTAGGATTCTTCCCCGGAAGGTTCTCACCTGCCAGTCAAACAATCGAAACTCCTCTGTGGAAAAAACACACTCACACTAAAAAAAAAAAAAAAACTACTTTCATACGTGTTGTTGCCTGCTTGTTGCCTCAACCATGTTTATCTGCTTTAATCCCCCACAGCCTCTGTTATATTAATGAGCCGGATTCATCTGATGATGTATTCTTTGGACATCTTAACAGCTCATTATGTATGAATGAGCCGCTACTGGTCAGCTGGGAGACTATTAACAAGATTCTAAACAAAACACATACATTTCTTTATTATCATGAGGCCCTCTGTCTTAAATGGTGGTGCACACGCGCACGCACGCACGCGCACACACATACACACATGCATCCAAGCAGACACGCACACCTTCTTCGGCCCCTGCTTCTTATTTTTGGGAGGGTCTTTACTACCGCCTGTAGCCACCTGCAAATTACAATTTAGTACTTCAACAGTTAAGACTGTGTGCTTTCAGCCCATTGTGTGTGCATGTGTGTGTGTGTGTGTGTTTGTGTGTGTGCATGTGTGTGTGTGTGTTTGTGTGCGTGCGTGTGTGCGTGTTTTGTGCGAGTGTGTGCTGGGGGAGGGGTAGAGAGAGTCTGGTAGAAAACCTTTAATCCGGGTGCTGTCAGGCCCAAACCCGGCTTGACGTCCCATTGATGTGGAACAGAACAAAACACAGGGCCCCTTGCTAAGCTCCCACTGGCTCACACACACACACACACACACACACACACTCACACACACACACACACACACACACACACACTGGGCCCCACTCTAAAGCCCCTAGCCTGGGCCCCTGCTCCCTAACTGGGAAGGGCATTCCTCAGCCTATGTACACGCGTGTGCATATGCGAACCCACTTACTCACGCTTGTTCACTCTTTATCTCTCTCTCTCTCTCTCTCTCTCTCTCTCTCCCTCTCTCTCTCTCTCTCTCTCTCTCTCTCTCGCACACACACACTCGCACGCACGCCCACAAAATTAACTCAAAGATGCATTCCGTAATTTACTGGCTGTGAAAGTCTGTCTCCGCCTCCTATATACTGCTGAAAGCGTGCACACGCGTGCGCGCACACGCTTGCGCGCACACACACACACAGATACGCATACACATGAGTGGACTGATAGAACAGTCCGAGATGCTCGGATACAGTTAATAGAAGCCAGATGCTGCCGAGTGTGTTAGTGCGTATCCTTGGTGACAACAAACAATTATTATTGTCCTGCTGTTTGGACAGCTCCTGACTCACAGAGTCTCAGTTTACTATCAGGTCAGAGGAACAGGAACACAGGCAAGAGAGACAGAAAACAGATACAAACGCAGAATGCAGGCTGTGGATTAATGTTGGAGGCAGGTGCTCAAAGAACAAAAGGCCTCTCTTATTGGAATGAACTTTTTTCTTTCAGCCAACAGTATGGAACCTATCGGGATGCTGATAGGTGGCCGTCTTGCTTGCGACGGCCACTAGGTGGGGATGTGGGCAGCACTTGGTGGTGGGTTCGGACCGTCGTGCTCCAACTTTGACCCCAAGTTGCCTCCCACCCCCTCCTCCCCGAGGGGGTTGAGGGATTTAGGTTCAGTTTCAGTCCGTCCCTACTAATGTGTGCGTGGCGGTCCTGGATGGCACTGAGGTGACTGCCGGGGGTCGTGAGTGGGAAGACGGGCCACCGCTCAGAGGGGTGAGAGAGCCACACACCCCGTATAGAAAAACCATTTCCACCTGCGGCCACGGGAACACACACACACACACAAACACACACACACACAGACACGCCCCCACGCTCCTCACCTTCTTCACCGACCTCGGGACCAGACTTGGCGCTCTGCAGCCTCCTCTTCTCAGTTCAATGGCAGGATTCTTTATTTCCCCTCAGCGCTGGAATTCTCCCGCTTCCGTTTTGGAATGTCAGAAGTTGAAGAGAGCCGTTTTGTTTGGGCCCGGGCTGCGGTCCAGAGGGGCCTGAGTCGTCCCAACCAAAATGTTTTTATTGACGGGCGAAAGCAGCCAGGCCGACAGCGCCGATTGGCTGTAATTGGTTGGCAAGTCAGCAGTGTGTTTGAAATACCCTATGTAAAGTGTCAGGCTTCTTAGGAGCGCTCCCACACACACACACACACACACACACACACACAGACAAAGCCCCTCCCCCCCACCGCTGTTTCTTCCCTCCCGTCGATTTAAGAGAAGCCAGATGTGCCACGGGGAAGCAATCACCCCTCTATTTGTCTTGGTGCTGATCAGGTTAGTGAAGTGCTCTCAGGCTTGAGCCAGACTCTGCACACACTGCTGCCTCTCATCCCCGTGCCGCTCTTGCACATCTCCAGCCAACTGGCCCGCTCACACTCGCACTTGGACTGTCTAAACAGCAGCAGCAGCAGCAGCGAGCGAGCGAGCGCAGGGCTAAGTGCTCCGTCGAGCAGCGAAAGGTGACGGGAAAATGGCAGGGGCGTATTTGCCTTGAGTATTGTCTGATTTCTGATTTTTTTTTTTTTTTTCCAGAGGAGGAGGTGTGTGTGTGTGTATTTGATGTTGGGCTTGACCCAGTTAAAGTGCAGATTTCTCCGCTCCCACCGGAGTGCAAAGTAGCTGATTGAGCTAACGCATAAACATGAGGGTCAGCAAAGGAGGCTGGTAGCTAACAACTTTCATCTGTCGATATGGACACCACCGGTTAGGCCTGGGTCAATGGATGGGAAGTGTGGAGGCAGGAGCAGCAGCGTGTGTGTGTGTGTGTGTGTGTGTGTGTGTGTGTGTGTGTCCGTGCAGAACATTCCAGCCATTGAATACACAGATGGTTTGGCTTAGAGAAATGAAATGAGCACCAGACACAGAGCAGTGACAGTGAGCGAAAGCCTCAATGATGCACGCGCACGCACGCACGCACGCACACACACACACACACACACACACACACACACACACACACACACACTTAGCCCTGAATGCACGGGTTAATGGAGTGACGGAATCCAGAAGGAATCCACTCAAGGACTCAGGGAGTGAACTATTAGGTAGCCTCTAAACTGCGCCGCATAAAATCGACGAGCACTGCTCATTTTTTCCCCCCCTCCTCCCTCTTCTTCTTCGCCACGTTGTTACGCACATTATAACTTCTTAACAAGTCTGGGGTGACTTGCGACACCAGGAGACTCCCAGAGGGGAGTCGACGACAGCCGGGGATGACGGATGGCACAGGAAATAAACAAATAAACAAACAAGGCAGATGGTGAAGTGAGTGGAATCTGGTCCCTCCCACGCTCGCCAGCCCGCGTCCTGATTGGCTGGCCCTCAGGTGAACCCTAACCCCTGACTTTGTCTGGGGCTTGTGACCTTGGGTGAAGTGCAGACGGAGCACTGTTGCCTCCTCCTGTCTTCCCGCTCTCTCTCTCTCTCTCTCTCTCTCTCTCTCTCCCCCCTGGCTTTCCCTCTCTGCCGTTCCTCGGGCGAGCGAGGGTCGGAGATGGGGAACAGAAATGTCAGCGAGACATTAAACAGAGTGCGTCTGTGTGTGCTCTCACAGTCCAACCTGTCTGATTTCTCCCCCTCTTTCCTCCACCCCCCGCCACCCCCCACACCCGTCGCCCGCTGTATATGTGCTCCTCCACAGGGCAATAAATTCGTGCCCTCTTCCCCCCAAATCTCTTTGTCTTTTTTTGCTCAATCAGCAACCTCATCGCCTCTTCCCCAAATCCTCTCTGCCCACCTCTGCACTCAGAGGCTTTATTACACCGCATGTCAAGGCCTGTAGCAGTCATTTGAATAACATGGTTGCGCTTTAGCCTTAATTCGATTGATAAAAAAAATGGTTTAAAACTTGAAAGTCATGTGCTTGACTGAAGGTGATATTAAGAGAAATAAATTAAGAGACAATTTCATCAGCAGTGACAATCGAGAAAAGGTTCAGGATTTAAACAGATTTGTTTTATGTTCTCGTGTTTGCACAGAGCAGGTGGCCAGATCTATAACAAGCATAAAAAGAGGAAGTCCAAAATTCAGAGAAATAAACTGACACAACAAACCAAATAAATAAACAAGAAACGACAAAAAGCTGCAAAAATAATGGGAGGAATGTAAGAGAAGAAAATAAATAAATGGTGGTAGTGACACATAGATTTTATTTGAGTGGCTTTTCAGTTTAGAGTGAAGCTTTTCTTTACAAAGCATTTCTGCTTCATTACAGCTACATCACAAAGGCCACCGGTGCAACTGAACTGAGTGTCGCGTCATGTGACTTCAAGCTACACTCAGAAGAAATTTATTTATTTAGATACTTGTTCTAAATACTTATTCGTTCAGAGGGCTGTTTATAATTGGATTAAATGCATTTTTTAATACTTGCATATTTCTGACTAACCTTGTCTTGCTTTAATTTCACACTTTTGGATCACCACTAAAACCCCGCTATTACTATTTTAGTTTGTTTCAACATGGACTAAGTGTTTTTCTAAATGTAAACAAACATTTAAGTGATTTTGCTCTCACGTTGGCTAATCAAATGCTCTGCACCCCTCTGCGGGGGAGACACAGAAATTCCCTGTCAGACTCAAAATACACACAAAAATAATTAAAGCCTTAGCGTAATTGTTGTTTCATACCATTTCTGTGTGTATTCCTCTCGGATCTGTGGACACAGGGCCACATGTCGTCTTGGCACAGGCTCACAGAAGCCTCTGTGCGCCGTCCCGGGACACAACATGGCAGAAGAGCGCAGCGGAGTGGTGTTTATTTTATTGGATGTTTATTTCGCTCTGTAAAACATGCCACTCAGGGACCTTGTGAAGCTATGTATTAACCCCCCTCCCCTCTCTTTTTCTCTCCCAGTGTAAACAGTGTGTGTATCGGGAGTGTTTCCTTCACTTGCCTGTGTAGAAGTGTAATCCATCCAGTCAGACATTGTAAACAACATCTCTACGTGTTTATCAATACTGCCCAACCACTTTAATGAATTTATGGTAATGCCTTGTTCTGCCGCTTCTGCTGTGTGTATGAGTGCGTGTCAGAGTGAATGCTTGCGCTTGTGTGGTGTTTAGTGTGAGTGTTACATACAGGTTACAGGGCCGGAGGTGGGATGGGGGATAGGGGGGATTTCCTGGTTCCTGGTAGCTACCCATCTCTGTTTTATATTATTTACTTCAAGTCACCCAAGCGTGGCCCTAATCTCTTAATTATAAAGTATCTGTGTTGCATGTTTGCCAAAGTTTACTCAATTGATTTTGACTCTGATGGTTTGAACACTTGGCAGAGGCAGCTGCTGCTGAACCTGGACATGTGTAAGCACATAATTAAAATGGCAATTGCCCACACTTTTTTTTCACCGGCTTTACTTGTTTAAAACAGGAATTCACGCCAAAATGAAGTAAACCAAGTCATAAAACAAAGCCTGACTCATCTTTTCAAAGGTTTTGGACTGACTGCTTTTAATTTACACGCTGAATTAGATTGTAAAAAGCCATTTTAGCCCCTTTTTTCACCAGAGGCTGTCTTGAATTTAACTTTATGTTCACTCCTCCACAGTTTCCACACAGATGAATAGCCTTATGAAGACAATGTTGGGGTGAATTATAGTTTGCTTGTCATAGGGAAGAATAAATTAAAACGGTTGAGCTGTTTGTTATTGTTAATAGCTTTAAAGCAAAAACAAAAAACATGCACCGTAAAAAAAGAAAAAGAAGAAGAACATCACATCTTCGGCCCTTGCCTTCGCCTGATAGGTTGAAAAATAAAAAATAAAAAAGGGGTGTCAGTGACAGGTGTCCTGTTACTGGTAAAGTTTAACCGTTTTATTTTAAATGTAGTGCCTGTCAAATACCTTAACTGTTAAGGGTGAAAGTGAAGGCAAGAGGCCCGAAACATACATGTGAGAAACGCGACGGCCAACACGAACTTTAACGACGTCAGCAAACCTAAGCTAAACAAATTAACCGGAAGTTAGTCGGCATTATTTGCTCTTTAACGCTCGTTCCTCTCCGCAGGGGAAGAGAAGTTGACGACATACGCAGGACTCGTATGTTGAAGGTGGCGGCTTTCGTCTTCTGAAAGTGTGAGTAAAGTTCTATCATTTGCCCTGCTGTCTGCGTGTTCGCTGTTTGTTTTTCCAAGGTGTTTGCGGCGGCCGTTAGCCGACTCAGACACCGGATATCTGGTGTTGGCCGATGGCGGGTCGTTTGCACAGACAGTGGAAATGAGACAGGGCCTGCGGGGGGGGAATCGAATAATTGTTCGGGTTATCTACCTCTTTGTTTGTTTAGTCACCTCCTGGTGCTATTGACTGACGAACACACCTGTCTCAAAATGTGTTTCCGGTGGCTCGGCTGTCTCGCCTGTTCTGCCAATACGTAACGCCATTCGTTTGGCTCGCGGGGTTTTTTTCTGTTTTGAATTCGCACCTTTCTCCCCCACTCCACCACCATGATTTTTTTTTTTTTGAAGCACACAAGTCGTGTATTTAACACACGCTTGTCTCATGAGAACGTGGGCTTCATTTCGCCAAAGGTGCCCAGTTTTCCTCAGTTGTTGATGTATTTTTTTGTAGCATGTTAAAACACACACACACACACACACACACACACACACACACACACACACACACACACACACACACACAACGAATCACTGAGTTGAATAAAAGAGGCATTTTTTTTATGATCTGTATGGATTATTTAATACATCTGTTCATCTTGAGTGGGGAAAGAGGGTTTAGCTGGCATTTTTTCCAAATAAGTTGGATTTATTTAGATCTGTGTTCTAAACGCTGTGACTGGGTCCTGAGTATTTGTATTACACAGTGTTTTTTTTTTTTTAAATCTGTAATTGTATAACAAATGGAATAATGCAATTACTAATTGACAAGCCTATAAATCTGCATGCAAAAGTAAATTGAATTGGACTGGAAATGTTTCAGTGCAGGAGCTATGGTACAGAATTCAGAATATTACAATGATACAATTTTTATTTATTTATTTGAATTCCCCTTTTCAGAGAGGCATTTATTCCAGCTTCCTCTTGTTTGGTGTATTTATAGTTTGCAGTGTGGTTTCCTGTAAATGATGCTCCATTGCTCCAAGATTTTGCTCCCAACACATCATAACTATTTGTAGAAATGCTATTCGAGAATTTATTAGAAACACATCACACAGTGCAAGCTTGTTTCAATAATTCCCCTTGTAAATAGTTTAAACTTTTTTTTTTTTTTTTTTTTAATAAGCACCTTACCAAATATAGAAAGCTAGCTGTTTACCATGAGCCACAAGTGGAGGTCTTGACATTGATTTGAAGAGCTTTATATAGTGGGTAAATTGACACGTTGTCCCACTTTGTACATTATTTCTTAAGAGGACCCGACTGACATTTGACTCGGCTTCTGAACTCCCTCCGCTGCCGAAACAAGGCCCTTAGTTTCAGAGCTCATTTAACCAGCCCCTCAAAGGAACAGCTGGCCTCCGTCTGTTCCCAGCGGTTTAGAGAAGCTTAGCTTGAAGCATTAGGCCCAGACCGCAATCTTTTTCCAAACCATTACCAAGTCGCTTTATTGTGTCTAAACATCAGGAAATCACAAATGATGGCTTCTTGCAGACAAGAGGATCAAAACACATTTGTGCTCATATATTATCATTCGGAGGTCGGTCACAAAAGGGGTTTGTTGTTTTGAGTTTGACAGCTTTCTCTGGCAGTGAGATTTTATTGTCAAACAGTATAATACCACTTTCTCTGTTCAAAGTTGCGCACGTACGTTTGTATTTACTGCGGTTGTCACAGACTTAAATAGACACAAGTCTGGTTTGCATCTCAACGTAAAGAGAATATTTTTTGAAATCCCACCCCTGCCAAAAATAAAAAGTGCATTAGGTATATTTCCATCAAGCGGTTGGAGGAGATAAACTATATTAGTTTTGCCGGTAGGTGGCGGTACAAACAGTACCGTCAACATAACATGGTTAAGTAATCGCCCTGACGAGTCACACTTGTATTGGCTAGCTTTGCCAGCTAGCGGTGGGTACACCACATGCTGAGGAACTTAGGACCTATTTAAACCTCCAGCCACGTAATGACCAGAGAAACTACATTACTTTAAATGTAGTGTAATTCAAAAAAGATGTGAACTACCATGCGTTTAACATACAACTCTGCATCTGCAGTTCCAGAAATCTAAAGTTCATTTCAGGGACGCAGTGTCTCAACAGTGTTTTTATTTATGGGAATTGTTTTATCATTATCATAGAAAGTTGGACAGGATGTTGGCGCAGGGTGCATTGTTGCAGATATGCAGACCTCGGCATGCATTTTATGATGACGATGCAGTCTGTCGAAGTTGTGTAGCTGTAGCAAAGGTAGTGTCTCCCTTGTGCAACTCGACTCACATAGTGCGGTGATAGTCTCCATTTCAGCTATCGTCTGTCCCGTGTATTATGGGGAATCTGGAGAGACGTGCGTGAGTTGCGTTTTCGTCTCTTTGCAGAGTCTGAAACCATCTCAGGCAAGAGTAAAAAAGTTTCTCAGGTAATACAGCAAATCATCCACACGCAGAAAACAGCAACACTATCACATAATGGAGACACAGCGGCGTATAGAAGACGTCCACACACTCTCAAATCCAACCCGACACGCTCTATGTGCCACATGTTTACCATGTGGATGTGTTTTGTTGGATTCTGTTATTTCCCATGTATATATGCACGTATGCGTGACCTTTTGCATGTACGCCGGCGTGCGTGCGCTCTCTCAGACTAAGCCGTCACGCCTCCCCCCTCATCAGGCCCGACAGGTGTTATTACATTGAAATGAGAGCGGTGATGTATGCATCTGTAATGTGGTCCTGTCCTCTTCTGCTTGATGGAACCTGACGCTTCTCATTATCGTGACGCGTCCGAGGAAAGAACAAAGTAGCGACACTTTCTCTGAAGTGCGGCTGGGCTCGCGGGAGCCCTGTACCGAGCCGCCACGGCACATTTTCATGAAGACGTCCTCATAAAGTGTCTCGTCACATTTTTTTTTTTTTTTTAAAAAAGGCGCTAACAAATCTGATGTCAGGTTCATTTAGCGCAGATAAATAGTTGTCTCTCTTCCAATTCTGACCCAGGGATGTCACCCGAGCCGACGCTAATGAGCCAATGATGTGTTTTATATTTAGGGTGACTTTGAAGACGGCGTCGCCGGCCGCTTAAATCGGCGACGCCGTTCATAAATAGAGGTGGACGAACTAAAACATACATCGCTGATTTATGAATGATATTCAGCCACGGCCACGCTCGGATGAAATGTAAATCACCAAACCCTTGTCCTGATGTCATAACAGGGGGAAAATATAGCAGCGGCTCGTACGGAATTGTTTTGACTGGTGTTGCGAAAGGTGTTGCCGTTTGATAAACTCTCGCGCTCTTTGACACGTGCACGAGCGTGCGCACACACACACACACACACAACTCTTTTACACTTGCTACTCTTTTACACTGTGCTGCACAAGAAAGTGGGAAAAATACAGTTTTGTTCATAGTTGTGATCTCCATTTCATCTATATTACTAATTCCTGTCATTGACTTGGTGGCAGTAGCAGTACATTAAACTGTCCTTGACCAACAAATGTTGGAAGTTCTTACATATCTTAAAGTCGAAAATACTACATTTGGATAAATGGTCTGGAAAAAAAAAATCCACCTAGAATATGCAGTTTACACATCCTGTCTGAAATTTACAGACTGTAGAATAACGGTCAAATATTAATATACTGATCGCTCTGTGATTTAAACAAAGTGGAGCTTTTGGTTGACACGTGGGCGTGCGAGTAGAACGCTGCAAAAAAATAATTTCTTTGGCAGCGAGAGGATGAAAGGGAAGGTGAATGATTTTCCTCATGCGTGCGGCGCGTCTGTGACTTATTAAAAAGCTGTGATGTTCCCCAGCGAGACGGCCAGAAACGGCCCGGCCCATAACCAACAGGATGTGACTCAACAATGGAACGCGCACAACAAAAATATATATCGCGCTAACACTCCAAGGCAAGAGAAACACTGTTAAGCTCGCTTTCATTTCCTGCGAGGCGGCTGCGGACGCAGGTTACGTCACCCCCCCCCACCCCTCGGCTGCTCGGCGGCAGGGGTGGGCGTCACTGGGGGGGGTGGGGGGGTTTATGGTATCGATCCGATGCCAAGTAAATACGAGACTAGTATTGCCAATACCAATGCTTTTCTGACTTGGAATGTCATGACCATTGAATGATTAGGTGTTTTTTTTTCATGTGGTTAATTGATTATGATTATGAATTGATTATGATCGGTAAATAAACATGTTTTTTAAGTACCAAAAGTAACAATGTAACAAAATATCAATGTAACAATGGTCAATGACGCACCAAAAACTACCTTGTTGATCTATCGAGACGTCCAGAAGAGAAACTGCAACAAAAGTATTGATCCGTTACCAGTACTCTCCCTGTATCAATATCATTGATTCTATTGATAATATCGATACTATTGATACGTAGATCGATACGTCCAGCCTTCATCTGCCATACTTTGACCACCTTGCTGGTCTGGACTGCGCAGCGTTAAGAAGTGATCAGGACGTCTGAGGAATATTTGTGCGACACGTGTCAATTGCGCAAAACAGTGCGAGGGGCAAATCGCACGGAAGGGCCGGCTCAAGTGTATTAGCGAACTAAAGTGTACACATTTTATTACCCTTCATCCCCTTTATCTGTGGCTGTGAAAGGAGGTCTGTACTCACTCAGCCGGGGGAGGGGGGGGTGGTTTATGCAGCGCACGGACGAGCCGGGCCACTCTCGCCCGCGCCGCCGCTGCCGCCGCTGCACCGCTGCGCCGCCGAGCTCCAGTTTGTCCACGATCGCTTCCACGATTGAGAGGGACAAAAGGTGAGCCGGCTGATTTGTTGCACTCGCTAAAATAATAGAGCAATTTCTTCCCTTAATGCTCACGGCCTGCTGTTGACTCACACGTACACGCACGCACACACACACACACACACACACACACACACACACACACACACACACACACACACCAGCAGACAGCCCCGGTCTGCTGAGAACAGGCTGTTCGCTCGAATTGTCCTCAAACAATGAAGTGCTGAACAGATCACATCAATCTCTCTCAAGAGAAATATTAGTTTCTCCGCTCTCCGCCCGCCTTCCCCTCCCCCGCACCCCAGACCCCCGACGCCCACTCACACATGCTGGAGGAGGCCGAGGAGTTGCGCGTGAGATTTTGTACCTGCGCCAGCGTGTGTGTGTGTGTGTGTGTGTGTGTGTGTGTGTGTGTGTGTGTGTGTGTGTGTGTGTGTGTGTTTGTGTGTGTGTGTGTGTGTGTGTGTGTGTGTGATTCCTGGATGTGTGCAGCCGTGGGCCAGACAGTGGAGGGAGTGACGGAAAAAATAAAAACCAGAGACTCAGTCTGAGCTCGTCTCCAATTTTGTATTTTTTTTTACCTCCGCTCCCTCGCGACGCATCCGCGGCCATAGAGCGAGTCGGCCGCCACGGCCGTGTTGTCGAGACATAAAACACCTTCTAACCGGCCGGCGGGAGCGACGGCAGAGCCTCGCACTCGGCTGCTCGGCTGCTGGGGTTTGGCGGAGGAGGAAGAGTAGAAGGAGGAGAAGGAAGAGGAGGAGGAGGACGAAGGCGTAGAGGAGGAAGAGAAAAAAGAGGAAGAGGAGGAAGAGAAAGAAGAGGAGGAGGAGGAGGAGGAAGGGGTAGAGGAGGAAGAGGAAAAAGGTGGAAGAATAGGAGGAGCGGAAGGAAGAGGAGGAGGAAGAGGACGAAGGCTTAGAGGAGGAAGAGGAAAAAGACGAGGAGGAAGAGGAGGAAAAGATGGAAGAGGAAGAAGAGAAGGAGGAGGAGGAGGCCTCGTTCTCGCTGCAGTTGCTTCCTCTCGCAGTCTTGGTTGGACGGTCGGAGCCGTGGTGGGGAGATTTATGTGAACGTGTATTATTCCTGCCAATTTCAATAGCGGCTGTATCATCATCATCATCCTCCTCCTCCTCCTCCTCGTGGAAGATGCGCCCGGCGGCGCTGCGGAGGCTCCCGCCGCTGATTGCCACTTTAATAGGCTGTCGCGAGGGACGTCTTTTTTTTTCTTTTTTTGGGAGGAAATCTCAGAATTATAGCAGAGCGAGTCAAGAAAAATTTGAATGAGCGAAGAACGGGAGGCTGATAAGACGGCAGCAGGTTTAAAGAAGTTTCCTCTTTTTTTTCCCTTAAAGAGCGACATCCCTCCTCACCCCCATCTCCCCCCACCCTCGCAGGCCCCCCTCTCCTCCACCTCCCTCCCACTAATCTCTGTATATTAGCCATCAGGAAGGGGAAAGCTCCCTCGCTGGGCTCTGGCTGTTTTTAATATCTGTCAGCCTCATCCTGTCCTCCATCCTTCTGCTTCCTCCTCCTTTTTTATTTTGATTCTCGGTTTCCTCCCGTCTTCATATTTCACCGCTTTGTTTAGCTCCTCGCTCTCTGTCTCCCCTCACACCATCGGTCCTCGTCATTGGCCGGTGGTGGACTGTGTGTGTGTGTGTGTGTGTGTGTGTGTGTGTGTGTGTGTGTGTGTGTGTGTGTGTGTGTGTGTGTGTGTGTGTGTGTGTGTGTGGAAAGAAGAGGAAGAGGATGAAGACGAAGAGGAAGAGGAGGTAGAAGAGGAAGAGGATGACCTGATTGGTCTTCATCATTGGCCGGCAGTGGAGGAAGAATAGGATGGGAGGAGAGGAGCAGGAGGAGGAGGAGGAGGAAGAAGAAGAGGAGGAGGATGGGGAGAGGCGGATGGGGGAGAAGGAAGAGGCGGATGGGGGGAGGAGAAGAAGGAGAAGGAAGAGGCGGATGGGGGAGAAGAATGGGGAGAGGAAGAGGAGGATGGGAGGAGGAAGAGGAGAAGGAGGAGGAGAAACAAGAGGAGAAGGAGGAGGAGGACCCCATCGGTGCTTGTCATTGGCTGGCAGTGGACAAATTTTGCGCGTGCGTGCTTACATGCGTGCGTAAGTGAGAGAAGGAGATTCCGAAGCCCTTGCTGGAAGCTCTGCTGTATTTTGCCACGTCTTATTTCACCGGTTCTTCCTCCTCTCTTCCCTCCAGGCTCTGTCCGTACCGCGGCAGTGCGCCGGTGACCGCTGAGGCCCGAGTGCGTCCGCGGCGACGTCTCTCGAGGCAGCCCGCGCGCAAAGATTTGCGTCTATTCAAAGTTGGTTTCCCAGAATGTTTAATTAAGCGGGAGCAGAAAACACACCCGCCGACGTAGCGCTGGCCTTCTGATATCCATTACTGTCAAGAGAGAATTGACAACGTGCCCTTGGGACATTGATTGTGGAAGCGGCGCGCTGAAACGCTCCCGACGCTGAATCAGATATTTTCTCTTTAGAAAATTAATTCCGCGTCGTGCTGAGAATTTCGCCGTAACACGTCGTTTTTTTTACAGTCGGGTACGGCGGAACCACTTAAGTAACTCAAATGAAGTAGTTGACGCAGGTTGTGTCACTGGCCGCTCTCGAGGTTCCAGGAAGTGGACCTGCGACTGCGGAGGAAGGGACGGTTTATCCTTGCGGACGTGCGTTCACAATCAATTTGAGGTCTTTTAATGTAGCCTTGTAACCAGCATTGTCCCTTGTAATCTCCTTATTAGGAACACTGTGCCAGAACGGAGTTCTCATGGTGTTTGCCTACAGAGCCGCCTTAAATCTTTGTGCCATGAATTTTAAAATCCCAGTAGACTGCAGTGTTGCAGTGTTAAAGAAACCAGTGGATGGATGGTTCTGGAAGCAGCCGTTGGAACAGTGGTGGTGGGCGACCTTTTTTGACTGGCGGGCCACAATGGGTTCTAAAATTTGATGGAGGGGCTTATAGATGTGTGTGAGGGATGTATAGAAAACATGTCATGTAGCTTCAATGCCAATTGAAATTGAACAACGGCAAAGTTACATCAAAACATGAGTCTTTGAAGTCCCATAGTATTTAGCTCCTTATTGAAATGACTCCTAAAACCCTGAACGACTGTATGAAATACAGCTGTTTTATGGCTTACTTACTATCAATATCATTTCTTCAAGTTCGGCGGGCCGGATTGAAAAGCTCACCGGGCCGCACAATGGCGCCCGGGCCGTAGTTTGTCCACGCCTGCGTTAGAAGGTGGTTCACACGTTGTGTGTTCAGAGATGGTATTTCTGTTGCCTTCCTGTTATCTCCCCACCAGTCGGCCCATTCTGACCTTTGACCTTCGCCTTCAACAAGATATTTTCCTCCACACAGCTGCGGCTCACTGGGTACATTCTCTTGTTTTTTTTCCTCTCTTTTTCTTCTCTGATTTCAATCTGGTGTACACAGGCTGAGACCTAGTGTGAGATTTGCTCGTCTCCCAATTTGACAAACACGTTTCTGAGTCAAAGGCTCCTATTCTGCCGTGTATTTGTTTGATAATTGAGGACCAATACATTGACTACAATAAAGTTTGCGCAGTAGTGCAACTAAATAAAAAGTGTCTCTATGTGAATCTAATTGTGCAACGCAACCAAACCAATTAATGCTTCTTTCACTTTGTGCATCAAAAATGCAGACTTAAACAACACACATTTAAATGAACTATTCAATTGTGTCCCCCCCCTAAAAAAAAAGAAAGAAAAAGATTTGCCTTCATTTATTCTTCCTCCGGCTGGTTAAAAACCTTATTCAATTAAGTGTTTTCATATCATGTCACATTCAAAATGAGGGGAACTCTAATAATATTAAGAGGCAATTAGCGCAACAAAATGTCTAATGACTTCAGTGGCTTTACGGCCTTGACATGTTAAAATATTGTCGTGAAATAATACCAGCAATTATTTTTCTTTTTTTTTCCCGCCAAACCCTGAGTCACAAATCAGGTCTTTAGGAATCCTCGGATGACAGCGGGCTTGTGTCGAGCTAAATTATGCATTTTTCTGATAATCCCTCGTGTTTTGGAAAGGTTTTTATCAGCTCAGAGGTACGGGAGTTCCCTAAGACGTAAGAGAAGGCGCGTGATCCCTCGAGTTTATTGAAAACATCAGAATTACCATACTTGGAGAGGCCTGGCTTTTGCCGCGTAGCCACGATACCTTTCAATAAAGGCAATAATATTTTCACCCTAAATTTAGCCTCAGCTAAATTCACATTCTTCCCCGGGAACAATTTGCTTGTGTTGCGGGCACGGGCTGAAGCGTCTGCGCCGACTTTGCGGAAAGCACACGTCTCGTCTGGCAGGGCGTCATTCAAGTGCTTCCTTCTGAATAGAACCCGGAAAACATGAGCGTAGCCTCCCCGACCTCATCGCATTCACTTCCCCCGAGGGTACCCAAGCTTTCTCTTATTCCGTTTTTAAAATGTCTTTATTTGTTACATACTGCGAGACATCATGCCAATTGTTCGCCCACAATGCAATATGCATTTGAATGTCTGTTATGTGATGTTTACGCGAACCGCCGACATCCGTGAAGGCGGCGAGGTCATTTTTGCACAAATGTGCCTTCAAAACTTTGCATTTGCCGTTGCCTTTATTTACCGTTGTATCTATTTATTTCTTTTAGAAAATGAAACACCCGTATTATTCTTATTCATACTTTTCTTCTTATTCCAATTCCCATCGTCATTCTTATACTTCTGCTTACAGTGAGAGACTGAGGTAGTAGGAAGTAATGCCGTATCAGATTTGTCTTTTCATCATCGCTCTGTCAGGTCAGGACCCCCCATGTCAACGGCACCCTCATTTGCAGAAGAAAATTCCAAATAAATTGTAAAAAGTGTTGGTGGAAATGACTGAATGAAACAATGGGGGTGGGGGGGGGGGTGGTAAATAATATAGTGATCAGTGTTTAGATATTTAGATTAACTGTTGAAATTGCTCTCAAAAAATAGTATTGCAGTACATACGGTTAAATAAGCAGAAAAACCTAAAGACAACGCAGGTTTGGGAAAATCCAAATAGAAATAAATGAGTGGCCGTTTGTTGCTGATGACGCGTTTATCAGAAACTCACACCGCTTCACTTACAACAAATTTGCGAAAACGCCAGGGTGCGATCATAATTAGACACGCAGTAGTAATACTGATAATAATTTTAAAGTGAAACTACAAACTGAGCCTACGAGGCTCGTGATGTCTGCGCTGTCACTGGTCAGCCAATGGCAGCGGTTGCCCTTCTTCGGGTGAAACCTTCAAACCCCGACGTGTCTCGTCTCTCTTGTGCGTCGCAAGGTTCCCGCTTTTCCGCTCGGGACCGTTTCAACAGACGGCAACAACAAATCGGTGAATTGCCTGCGTTCATCGGCTGTTGTCCTCTCTGCATATCTTGTGCTTCCTTTTGAAATGCAGACCTTTCCCTCCCCCCCCCCCCGCTGCCCCCCCTTCCACCCTCTGATTATACAAACTGAGAGGCCAAGGTGGAACTAATTCTCTCAGCCTTGTTAGTGAAGGCTGTTGCACATTGTTTGCGCTCTGCAGAAATGTCTCTCCACCCTGCGAGCCGTGCCTATTCTCATTCTGTCTATTTGCTTTTATGTCTCAAGTACATTATTTTGTTATTATTATTACCAGAAAAGCTCCTCTGTCCCTGCTCTCTCCCTCTCTCCCCCGTCCAGGAGTGTGAAAATTGAATATTGCATTTAAAAGTCAATTTCCACAATGGGATTACGCAAATCAGCCTCTCCCCGTTTCACCCCTTTGCTTCTATTCATGTCTCATTTATCCTCCTCCACCTTGATGCATCTCTTCATTTGCTGTGGTTTACTCTATTCATTTGAGGCCATCCTTTTCCTCGCCTAACGGCCCGAATCATGTTTTTCCATTTTGCATTGCTGTGTTGCCCCTGGCCAGCGTGTGTGTGTGTGTGTGTGTGTGTGTGCACGTGTGCTTGTGTGTCTGCATACACAAATTTCTTGTCTAGACCTCTTTTAACCAAAAAAAATAAAAAAATAAAGCCGCCTCCCCTCCAAAAAAAAAAAATCTATTATTCCCCTGAAGCGTAATGCAGTCAGTCAATGCCATTTAACTATTAGAAGTGTGAGTTATTTATTTATCTCTCGGTCTTCTCATCCATAGTACAACAGTGGACTATTGGCAGAATTTCCCTCCTCACCTCAGTCAACCCCCTCTGTTGTCTCTCAGAGTGTGTTGTTTTGGAGGACGACCAGGCGGACGCATTTAAGGGTCTTTTGAATGTGCGAAATATTGGCAAGTAAAAAAATAAATCAAAAATAAATCAAACTCGTTATTTTTTCTTTTATTCCTTTGGTTTGAAGCTGCTCTATTAAAAGTTGCTCTGCTTTGCCGGACTTATTGCTCGGACTGGGCTGGTTTCAGTGTTCAATCCATCAATCCATCAATCCACCAATCAATCAATCAATCAATCAATCAATCAGATTTTATTTATTAAGCCTTAAATCACATCCGGAGCCGTCCCATGGCGTTTTGCACAGTGGGAAAGGAAAACCAACTGATCCCCTGCAGAATGAGCATGAAGCAAAATTAGCTTTATTTCCATTGACAGTTTTTTTTTTTACAAAATAAAAGTGATTTTTCTAAACTTTCAACAAAGTACAATTGCGACTTGCGGGTGTTTGCATTGAACGGTGTGAAGCTCATTAAGCGTAAACATTTTTTTTTTAAATGAACGATATTTGAGAGTGATTTTTTTGAAGTTCAGGTGTTTCCACGACCGATTTCTTATCGCGATATTCTGGTTTTGCGCAATTCTCAGGGTAATGGAAACGCAGCTTCTCCCTCCTCCGGCCGCTGCCGCCAGGTTCGCAAGACCAAACAGTATTTGAAGCTCTGCTCTTTACAGCCCACCGCCACTGTTTATCCACCCCCCACCCCCCCCTTCCCCGTCTGCTTTCTTCAATTTCTGCACCTCTCCAAATGGCATCTCTCACCCACTCCTCTCCTCTTGTTTACAGTAAGCAGGTCTGAGCGGGATGGTTTTACCTTTTATGGCCGTTCTTTATCCGCGATAAAAGTGCGCTAATACAACGGTATGCCGCCCCCCCCCCCCCACCCCCCTTTATTCTGACCTCCCCCCGCCGATGGGGGACAAGTCTCGGTGCGCTGTGTTTGTGCCTGTGTGTGTTTTTGCGTGTGTGTGTGTGTGTGTGTGTGTGTGTGTGCGAGCTCAGACTGGATTACCTGGTATGTGAAGCATCCGATTTTTTGATGTGCGTTTGAAGGGGGGGAAAAAAGAGAAACGTTTTAAAAGGTCTCACTCGTCCGCGGAGACTGATAGCGGTCGAGGCAGAGGTCTGTTTTGATTGTCTGCTTGTACATAAATCTCCTCCAGCCAGTGTTTAGGTTAGGCCGCGGCCCCCTGCGCGCACACACACACTCACTAAAACAGGTGTTCCTATTGAGTGACACTTGTAAGAATGAGTGTTTTTGTGTGTGCAGGGAAAAGCGTTGGCAAGAGAAAACAGACGGCTGTTTGAGCCGTCATGTTTGGAAACCAACGTTAGTTTCCATTTTTTTTTTTTTTTTTACGCCTTCACAATCTTTACTCAGAAACGAATGTCGGTGAAATGGTAGGTCGTCTTTTTCGCCGCGACGGCGCCTGCAGCGCTGAGCTGTCAAGGCTCCTTGATGTGTTTCAGAGTCGACAAAGAGACACCCGGCGGACTTTTCTTCTCTGTGTGGCTGCCACTTGCAACAAACAAGTGTCGTGTGTGTGTGTGTGTGTGTGTGTGTGTGTGTGTGTGTGTGTGTGTGTGTGTGTGTGTGTGTGTGTGTGTGTGTGTGTGTGTGTGTGTGTGTGTGTGTGTGTGTGTGTGTGTGTGTGGCGGTAAGCCCCTGTGTGTGCTGCGATCTGACCCTGACTAGTTATGAAATGTCTGTGTGTGTGTGTGTCTATGTCTATGCTTTTGTGCATGTGCGTGTATGTGAATGTCTATGCCTGTGTGTATGTGCGTGTCTATGCTTGTGTGTGTGTGTATGTGCGTGCCTTTGCTTGTGTGTGTGTGTCTATGCTTGTTTGTGCGCGTGTGTATGTGTTTGTGCTTGTGTGTATGTGCGTGCCTTTGCTTGTGTGTGTGTGTCTATGCTTGTTTGTGCGCATGTGTGTGTGTGTGTATGTGTGTGTGCGCGGGGGAGTGTGGAATGCCGGTGTCGAGGTCCTGAGAAACAGCCGTGCACAAACAAACAGGGGCTCGTCTTTCCCCCGCTGCCCCCCCGCTGCCCCCCTCTCGCATGAAAACATGTGTGCGTGCGTGCGTGCGTGCGTGCGTGCGTGCGTGCAGTCCACGTGCGTGCAGTCCGTGTGCGCGGCCGAGAGCGGCCCGTGTTTATTGTCCCAGCGTCAGCTCAGCGTCGCTGCCATATCTGGCCTCTGTAATTAGATTTACCTTTCTGTGTTGTTCTTTCCTCTCCCCTCCTCCTGCTGCATTCTCTCTCTCTCTCTTTCTCTCTCTCTCTCGCTCTCGCTCTCCATCAAAGTTGTTTTTTCCCCCCGCCACAAGCGCACGGAGGGGGAAAAGGTGAACTCGCGGAGAAGAGGAAGAGGAGGAGGAAGAGGAGAATCAGAATCCCGGCTTCCGCCGCCTCTCTTCTTCTTCCCCTCCTCTCCAGTCTTCCTCCCCTTGGTCTCGCCCTCCCCGTGCGGCCCCCCCGGCTCTGTCACCTGTCCTCCTCCTCCTCCGCCGTCTTGATTTATGTGGGAACAGCGGCACCCCGACGTTCCTCCTGGAGCGTTTATAGCCGACGGGATCTCTGCCCCTCCCCACCCCCACCTCACCTCACCTGGGGGGATTGAACACCTTGCTGTGGGGCAACCTAAAAAATCACAAACCAATCCCCCACCCCCCCGTAAAAGGGAAGTGTGAGGTTGCGTTTCAGAGGGTGAAACACACCCTCCTGGCCCTCCTGGTTCTCCTGCCAGCAAACCTGTGTGTGTGTGTGTGTGTGTGTGTGTGTGTGTGTGTGTGTGTGTGTGTGTGTGTGTGTGTGTGTGTGTGTGTGTGTGTGTGTGTGTGTGTGTGTGTGTGTGTGTGTGTGTGTGTGTGTGTGTGTGTGTGTGTGTGTCACCCCTTGGAGACGTTATTTTCTTTTTTTTTTATGCTGTCTCTCTCAGCAACGGATGCTTCGGGGAGAATATGACTGTAAATAGCTACGTTTCCATTACAGTTTTTCGCAAAATAAAAGCGGTATGTCTAAAAATTCAGTACAATTGCGATTTGCAGGTGTTTCCGTTGAATGGTGTCAAGCACACAAGCCATAATTAGTAAAAAATCACAAGAATCCTTGCAATACGTCTGATTTACTGAGCTCCTCCTGCTCCTCCCGTTCCTGCGGTACGTAATTCTCGTAACATCGCGTCCCGCCAGATATACGAGAATTATGTTTGCTTTTGTTTGTTTACGTTCGTTTGCTGTCAAGAATGGTTGGCTTTGATTACCTGTCAGAAATATTCCGTCTCCTCCTCCATCCAAACATCCCGGTCACGTGACCATCCGAACTGGTCACATGACCCACGTCATGCAACAACGTCTGGTGACGTGTAAATGCGGGAAAAAAAGTGTTTCCATGACACTTTTGCGATGTACCTCTATGTCCATACGTCTGAAAAAACCACCTCATGAGAGCGTAAAAACCTTTTTACAATATCTGAGGGCTTTTTTTTTTTTGAAGTTTCGGCGAGTCCATGACCAGTTTTCTTTTATTGCGATGGATCACCCAGTGGTTCCCGGGAGCAGCGCCGCTGCTGCCCACCTCTCCCTCAGAGCCTCAACGAAGGCTCAAAAGGCTCAAAAACCCCACGCGGCAATCACTTGGACTTTAACTTTAACTTTCTTTCACTTTAACTTTCGCACTGTGCCCACAGAGAAGCTCCAATTAAAGCGTCACGTCGACAGTCGACCCTCAGGGGAACGTCGGCGCGAAGTTTCGTTTTGGGTCGCAACGTCCCCCTGCGACTCTCTGTTTGTGTGTGCGGGGGCCGCAGCCACTGCCGCCGCCGCCGCCGCTGATTTTAGCAACGCTTTCCGTCCGTTACTGTTTTGGAAAGAAAACTTAAAAATGCTCCCACCCCCTGCGCTGGCTGGCTGAAGTGACCCCGGCGGTGCCCAGTTGTAAACTCCTCTTATGGTAATGTGTTTCGGTTGTGTGTACAGCGGCGTATGTGTACGTCTACGTGGGCTTTGTCCCCCCCCCCCCCCCCCGGGAGATTTAAGGCCTTACATGGAGACAAACAGACACCAGAAGCTACATGGAAGTTCCCCAGACAGGTTTTTGTTGTGTGTGTGTGTGTGTGTGTGTGTGTGTGTGTGTGTGTGTGTGTGTGTGTGTGTGTGTGTGTGTGTGTGTGTGTGAGAGCACGAGCACGTGTGTGTGTCTGTGAGTGCCAACCCTATGACTGTGTGTATGTAAACCTCTCAGGGGCCCATGGGTGAAGGCTACCGTATCAAAGGTTCAGTCAGCAGGGAATTAAATATCACTTTGCTCCAAGTGACAACAATAGGTGGCCAAAAAAAAAACCCAGAAAACTTTGTACCACTGCAACAGGAGCGCAGTCAACTGTGTGGCCTCTACTGCCTGGTTTTGACCTGAACTGTTAAAAACAAATGCGTCCGGGATTGTAAAATGCTTCTGTGTTGTCTCGTCCGTCTCCTTCACCTTTTTATCCTCTTCCACTCACCTGCTCTGTTTTCTTTTATCCATCACCGAGGGCACACACACACACACACACACACACACACACACACACACACACACACACACACACACACACACACACAAGCGCACAGTCGGACGGGCCGGAATGAAAAACAGAGGAGTCAAGTCGAGAGTGACGGACTCCCCTCCCCCAGTTACCCTCCCCCCCCCCTCCTGCTCCCGCTCCTCAGCCCCTCCCCTCCAGGAAATGTTTTGGGGCCCAGCTCATATTTTGTTTTCACAATGCATTCCTGCAGGCTCTTTATTTATGTCAATCTTCCCTTTTGATCAGAGTCCGGTTACCACCAGTTACCCAGCGGCTGCTCCTGCGAGTTGAAAGAACCCACCTGTGATGCAGGACACACATGCCTGTGTGTGTGTGTGTGTGTGTGTGTGTGTGTGTGTGTGTGTGTGTGTGTGTGTGTGTGTGTGTGTGTGTGTGTGTGTGTGTGTGTGCGCGCGCGCGCGCGCACGGCCCTTCCCCCCCCACCCCCCCGTCCCCCCTCCAAGTTCCAGGGCGAGTTTACCGTCAATTAATATGGCCTAAATGATTCCCTCACATGCTAAAAGTATTTATGTAAGGTGATCTGGCTGGCGGGACATCTGGTTACAATCTACACCGCAGATGGCCCTACCTGCACACACACACACACACACACACACACACACACTACCTGTGTGTGTGTGTGCGTGCGTGTGTGTTTACTTTAGTGCCCAACTAGCAGAGCTCTGAAGGAAATGAAGGGAGGTCCAGCCCTGCTCCTGGAGGAGGAGACGCAGGTACACCCTGCTGAGGCGAGAGGTCACACCTGCTGACCAGGGAGCTCTCGGTTGAAAAGTTGGAATATTACAGAATGGCTCATTATTTGGCTGAAATTGTGTTTTCGTCAGAAGATTTCATTCAGTCGCAGAGTTGCAAACTTTTTAAACAAAATTCTATTAGCTTTATACACCAATTGTAATTGCCTTTACACTGTAAGAACGACCACTCGTGGTCTAAAGTACATCTAACAAACAAGAAATTTGAATGTCCAATAACTGAAAATGTGAAAAAAAATGTATCTAAACTTCTAAGTCTATCTTATGTATACTATATGTTAAACAAAAGTGCATAAACGTGTGAAAATAGAAGATTAAAACGTGCTTTTAAACAGTGACGAGTTCAAACCGCGTCGGCATAAAGTTTTACAATCAACCTCAGTGTGTTTTCAGTCGGAAGCCATAACCATGTCGCACACTGGCCAATCATCCTGCAGCTGCCGCTTCGAGAGGGCAATCTAATTGAATAGTTGCTTAATGCAAATCTATAGCCTATAGAAGCCCGTATGGAACTTTGTGGGTTTGTCCATCAATTTATTTCCACAGGACAGAAGTCTGTCAGTCAGTCCGTCAGTTTTCTTCTTTTTCTTCCCTTCGACTCAGCATCTTGTTGAACTTATTCCCGAATGATAGTCGTGTGTTGTTTTGCTTTTTTTTGCCGTTCTGGCTGCAGAGAGACGGATGCTGGCGAGTCTTTCCTTGCGACCACTCCCCCCCCCCCCCCCCGCCCCCCGCCCTCCCCTCCACGTCTCTCCTCTCCTCCATCCCTGCATCCCTCCATCCTGAGAGAGCCCTCAAGAGATGTGTGTACCCTCTCGCTGCCTGTATCCAAATAATTAATCCAAAGCAATTACTCTCCTCCTTCATCTGTCTGTCGGCCCGCTAACAAAACATTTCGACACGTGTCCTCATCACTCCCCTTTAATTAAGGCAGCACTATTTATCACTCCCCTTTAATTATCCTAGCCTGTTTATCAGTCTGCCTTTAATGGAATAGGCACCGGAGAGATACTCGCGCGCGCGTGCAACAAAAAAAAAACAAAAAAAAACACACCCCGCCACGTTTTTTCTTCTTCTTTCGCTTCTGCTAGTTTTGAACTCGGAGAGAAGGGGATGGAAAGGAGAGAGAAAAAAAAAAACAATTAGCCGAGGGAAAGCAAAATAGGGAATTTGAGGTGCGGGGAGGAGGGAGGAGAAAAAAAAAAAATCAAACTTGGAAAAACTTCAGGAGATACAAGTTGTTTTTTTTTCTTCTTTTCGCTCCCTCCCTCGGCAAGCAATCAGGATGATGGCCACCGCACCGGCACACTCTGCTGGGCTTTTGTTCCCCCTCGCAGAAAGCTTCCGCAGACTCCATGCGGTTCACACTGAGTTCAAACGCACGCTCGCGCGCTCACACACACACTCATACGAAGGCACGCACGCACGAACGCAAGCACGCACGCACGCACGCACGCGCCCAGGATCAAACACACCTCCACAATAGTTCTTTTGTGTTCAGTAACCATGGTTTCTGTCAGGTTTAATGCCTAGCAACATGTGTCACGGGCCAACCACTCAGCGGAGAGGGGAGGGCTGATGGTACACTTCATAGCGGCACAAGTGTTTGACCATGAAATAAACGTTACTACCCAGCCGCTCGCACGGAGCCCAGCATGAGGGTTTTTCCCCTTGCCACCGTTTCTCTCGCTGCGTTTGTTGACTAACAGGCAGCGGGGAAAGAGTGGCGGTGGTGGCGGCGATGGGGGGGGGGGTCGTCTGTTAACCGTTAACCAGTTCAGATGGCGGAGAGCGGCGGCGGCGGCGGGTGGATCACACCCAGATCGACCCTCTGGATCCTCCACATTCAACCGCCTTTCAATGCTCCTGGTTCAGTCTGGGAGCAATTTAGTGCATGAAAATTGTAACCACACATGGGCCCTGCTCTCTCTCTCTCTCTCTCTCTCTCTCTCTCTCTCTCTCTCTCTCTCTCTCTCTCTCTCTCTCTCTCTCTCTCTCTCTCTCTCTCTCTCTCTTTCACACATACACGCGTGCGCTCTCGCGAGCTGCTGGTAGGGTCAGAAGTCTGCGTGTCACACCCTGTCATTGCAGATTAAGTTATGCAAAGTGAGGTGGTCGGGCAGCCAACCCCTAGGGCTTAACAAGCAGGAAACACTAATTGGGTCGGCTTGCTGATTGCCATAATTGCTACTGGGTGTGCGCGTGTGTGTGTGTGTGTGTGTGTGTGTGTGTGTGTGTGTGTGTGTGTGTGTGTGTGTGTGTGTGTGTGTGTGTGTGTGTGTGTGTGTGTGTGTGTGTTTGATTGAGAGCGAGAGAGGCAGAACAACCTGCTAGGTAACTTCCAACCTGGACCGCAACCCCTCTGAGGACTGAGAGGTGGGGGTTGGGCGGGGGGAAAGAGGGGAGCGGCCAAGATGGAGATTTTAATGATCCGCCTGGAATTAGGCTAAAACACATGATAGAATTTTATTCATTTTATTCTAAATAGGGCATTTTGTTAGATTTTAGTGTTTTCGCACACACGGCAAGAGGCAAAGGCAGATTTAGATTTTTAGTGTATTTCTCTTTATTCATAAGTAACAATGTTATTCTGTTTTAAAGAATTACACAGTCCTTAAATATGGAATCACAGGAGTGCCAAAATAAAATAATAAATAAATACATTTAAAGAGTAGTAATTAAATGAATGATTGAATTGGGGGTCTTCTTCTATTCATGGCCACCTTGTTACTTTGTTACTTGTGTTTACCATCCGCTGCGACAGCGATCCTGTCGTGATCCCACCACACCACCCGTCCTTTTGTCCCGCTTACAAGACTGAACAGCTGTTGGCTTTTGACCTCAGCTGACACCCTTACACTTGGCCTCAGGTGAGCCCGACTGCTGTTGCAGAAACATCAGTCAGTAGCCGAGCAGCGTCAATACGCTGTCCGTCACTGTTTGTTCGTCGTCTTTCATTCTGGAGTTTTCTTACCTCCCGGTGGAACTGCTGCGTCGCCGGAGCTTCCACACGTGGGAAGCGACAAGATGAGGCAGACTCGGAATGGTGGTTGTCAGTGTTGGCGCGAACCAAGGAGCATTGTAAGTGCCCCTTGTGACATCACAAAGTGCTTATTTACAGATCCGTGCACTTCTTGAAGACAGGGTCCTTGAAAAGGAAGAGTGAACCTGAACGTTAATGTCGTTCCTTTTGAATAATACGTTTTTTAATTTAATCAATGTCTTATTGTCTTAAATAAGCAGTTGACACATGCTATAAAATTTACTCCTACTACACAAAATATGAAATCTGATTTGTGTGACAAACTGTTGTTTTCTGTGAAACTCCCACAAGACTTCAGCTGTAAAGTTAAGGTGTGAGGTGTGACTCTAGAGTAATCCTGTAACACTATTTTCCTTGGCGAAAAATGCTGAAAATAATGTTTTGGACGGAGAGCAATCAAGAGAAAACATTATTATCCGTCACGCCGTCGGGTTAACAAACCCTCAGGCTAACAAGCTTATTAAATTTAAAATTTAAAACTTGCATCTTCCGCGGGAGTAATTTCATAAAAAAACCAAAAAAACAAACCACAAAAACCGATATATGTGCAAAGAGATGGAACCGGCTGTTGAGTGTTTGACCCCCTTCACCGCTCCACAATATTCAAGGAGCCGAATCGACGAGGGTGACGCCGTCATTAGAAAGTCCTTCGTGTTCTTTCGCCTGCATTAAAAAAAAAAACAAAAAAACTTGAAGCCGCATTGTTGTTCAAGGTGCGGGAACCGGCTGCCGGCGACGCCGTCATTTATTTCCACATGCCTCGTGGCGTTGATGCAGGCGCGACATCTTGAGCATCCGGATATCACAAACCGTCTTCTGACGGATCGTGTGAAACTTCTGACGACCTCTGTTCGGAAAAACCGCCTTCTGTCGTCTTCTCTCTTTCTGTGCCGTCTTCAGACAAAATTCCACTCTGAAGAAGAAACTTCCTCTTTTCATGTCCCACCCCGCGTCTTCGTACACACAAAATCACACACGGGCATGCAAACACGCAGACTTTGCTTTTAGTTCTTTATTTTTGAATGCACCCTTTGGATGGTTCTACTTGTGGAGGCGAATGAAGCAGCAGCAGCAGCAGCAGCAGCAGCAGACTCCTCGTCCTAATTGCCTGCTTTCGTTAGCCCTTCTAATGACACACGCACACACTCACACACACACGCACACACACGCAGCCCTCAGAAGCACAACCGCACAAAGGCAAGTCTCGGGCCCCCGTTAGTCCGTTAGCCAGTTTTCTGTGCGAGTGCTCCCCGCGAGCACGCTGGATTTTCGGGTTTAGCGTCCCACTGAGACGGAATAATAACTGTATGTTTCTAATCTGCCGTGCACGCCCGCCGCTCTCCATGTGTGTTTGTGCGCGGCAACAACGGCGGAGAATAATGAGTGTGTGTTGCTAATCTGGGCCCTCGGAGACTCTGCCTCTCCCTGCTCCTCTCGCGCCGTCTCGCTCTCCTCTCCTCTCCTCTCCTCCTCTCGCTCGCTGTATGTAGGCTAATTTAGCGCCGGCTTTGATGCGTTCTCCTGCGGGCCCGCGTTTCTCATATCCAAATGCAGGGATTAGCCGCCTTTTATTCTCCAAAGCCCATCTCATCCTGTTCTCCCTCTTCTCTGCCCGCTCGCCGTCTCCTCGACCCCTTTGGAAACAGTGGAAGGGACTTAACAACTTGACAACAACTGGCTTTGTTGTTGTGTTTTTGTGTATCGGTTGTTAGCTCAGGCGCTTAGGCCTTTGTGGGCTCGCCGTTTTTTTTTCTTCTTTTTTTTTTGTGCATTCCGGGGGAATACGTCTCGACGGGGAAGCGGGATGCGGAGGAGATTTTCCCGGGATGACAGGCGGAGGGGAAGAGGTGCGAGGCGAGGTGAGGAGAGAGGGAGAGAGAGGCAGCAGCGGAGTAATTGAACAGCGCGCTATCTTGTTTTAAGATTCATTAGGAGAAATAATGAGAAATTATGTGTAACTAAGTTGCGTCTCCGGGTGACGCCGTGAATCCCTCTGTACCGAGCGGGTACTTTCTGCGTCTGAGTGAGTGAGTGAGTGATTGAGAGAGAGAGAGAGAGAGTGAGAGAGAGAGAAAGGAGAGACGGCGAGGTCTCTTGGTGATATTCCAAATCCCTTTGTAGAGACGGGGGACTGTCACTTCTTAGCGTGCCAGTGATGAAAGTGAGCGTTAGGCAGGAGGGCGCAGCCGGCGTCGTGCTCCCACGGAGACAACATTGAGCTCAGGGCACGCACACACACACACACACACACACACACACACACACACACAAAAGGCTACACGCATTAAAAAAAGGTCTCTTGATGATGTCAACAGATCTGCTGAAGTGGCTCCGGCTCCGAGGGCACCGCCGGGACTCTTCATACGTTGCACACACGCAACTTGACTCGGCTTCGTAGCACAATTTTGGGTAAGAGTTTAACAAAACTGCTCACCAGCATCGCATGTTGTGGCCGTCCTGGCCAGCAGCTCATTGGGGTTGTGCCTACTGTCTACACAGTGAAAACTACTTTTCAAGTTTGTTTTCTTTGACAGAGCTGGCCCTTTTTTTGTCTAAAGATAATTATCATGTCATCTGTGAGGGCGGAATCATATCTCCCAGAATCTAATCCTAGCTGTTATTCATGAGTGACCTGTAAGCGAAATGTGAAATGTGGAACCTTTGAACTTCAACTTCAAATGGAATGAAACTACAATCCCAAAAGTTCTGTCTGTCTTTCAGACAAGTCGGCTTCAAAGACGCGAAAACCAAAAAAACCCCACTCGGCGGTGTCAATGTCCACGTGGTCCCGAACTGCCCGGCGGCGTCACCTGTTGTCGGCGTCCTGGCCAGCAGCTCATTGGGGTTGTGACCTTTTCCCAACTACATCCAGCGACTGGTCCGTGAAGTCGACTACACGGGACGTTTATTTGTTCTCTCAATCAACACACATCAACGGCACGGATACAGTTTTAATCAGTAAGGCTTGTGTCTGCTGGCGCGCACTTCCAGATCGGTCACGAGCCAAGGCAAGCTCGGCAAAAGCACTTTACTCATTCACTTTAATAAATTGCCGTCGGCTCTTTTCAAAGTCCCCACAGACGGTCAAGGGCCGCTGCCTTTTGCTTTTCCAGATCAACTTACTGCACGTTCTGTCAGAGTGAGGTGCGCGCACAATGACTGAATTCTCAACGTGAGGCCCAAGTGTTACGAAACCAATGCGGTGGTCCAGAGCCTGTCCCGTTAGCAGACATTATTACACTGCAATCAATGGTCGTGTCAGTGTTTTGGCAGCCTGTCCAACTGCCGGCCCCATCGATTTCGCTCGTCGTCGTCGTCGGACTTTCTGTTTTTCCAACCTGACGAGCCGAGACAAGGGCGGTCAAGTCCTCGGAGAGGCAAAGTTTTTAGCTCCTCCGCTGAGCCTGTTGTCCGACGTGCCGTTTCATCAAGAATGACATAATGAAAGCATAACAAAAGCATTTCCACATTATCTGTAGATGGTAGGAAGCGCCAAATAACACAAAGATCAAGAAGCCTGGTGGCTCCTGTCCAGTGGAGTCTACTGTCCACTGTCCCGCAGCCAACAGCCATAACACGGAACAACATTCGCGCGCCATCATCTCATACATCATCATCCTTTTAAAATCCCGCAACCCCCCCCCCCCCCCCCGGCTCCCCTCTCTTTTCATTTGCTCCCCCTCTGCCGTTGTTTTGTTTTGGGCTCTAGGAGCCTCCTGATTCCTTGCTTTGTGTTGACTGTGATTGAGAGTGACCCCTGACCCCGGCGGCTCTATGGAATTCCATACATGGCGCGTCTGTGACCCCTCCGACCCCCAGCTGCGCTCCGATTCTATTGGCTGAAAGGGACCCTGTACACTACAGCAAAGTGCCGCCAGACCGAAGCGTCAGGGGTCAGAGGTCGGGACTTGTGGAAATGAGGCAATAGACTGCGGCCCGGCTCCTACAGCACGGACACAATCCCGTCATTCTTGCCGGGCGAGTGGTGCAGAATGGCTGAAAAGAAGCGAGGCAGGAGAGATTTAAGAGGGTGAAAAGACTGTAAGAAGTCTATCTCAGACCTTGATGTTTTGCCTGTTAATTTCACGCCAAGTCGAAATTTCACCCGCCCTGTACCAGCCCGGTCCACAAAACAACACCAGATCTTGTCGGGGATTTTCATCCAAGTTGCCCTACATGCCACCGCAACTGTGCATACTGGAAGGAGCTGACAGGAACGTGGCTCAAGGCTACCAGCCTGAAGGGGATATTCAGGCGAAAAACATGGCGTTAATGTGGTAGTTTGTCAGAGAAATTGAACTTGCCTTCCTGGCAAGGAGCCTCGGGCAGCATGTAAACTTAACAATTGCGGGGTGGAAGTTCTTCTTGAACATTTCAAAATCTTGAGTTGAAAATATCACCAAGGCCTCCACTGGCACAGTGGTGAGGAGTAAATAGGTGGAATTTCATTGACCCTTTTTGTGTACTTAAAAAAAAAAGAAGAAAGATAATATTAAACTGGAATACATCAAATATGTCAAACATTTATCATTCTAAATATTTCTATGCAGCCAAAACAACTTTTTAAGTTTGTTTCTTTTGACAGAGCTGGACCTTTTTTTGTCTAAAGATAAAACACAATACCTTGGGCTCTTATGTCATCTGTGAGGGCGGAATCATATCTCCCGGAATCTAATTCTCGCCGTTATTCATGAGTGACCGGTAAGTGAAATTTGAAATGTGGAACCTTTGAACTTCAACTTCAAATGGAATGAAACTACAATCCCAAAAGTTCCGTCTGTCTTTCAGACAAGTCGGCTTCAAAGACGCGAAAACCCAAAAAAACCCACTCGACGGTGTCAATGTCCACGTCGTCCCGAAGTTTAGGTGATTCTTCCAGAAGTGCTTCCTCCCCCTCCCCCACCACCACCACCTCCACCACCATCCTTAACCTCCAACTGGTGTCTTTGTCATAAAGTGAAGCCCCCTCCGTCTTCCAGGCGTGGTGGACGGGCTCTGGGTGGAGTCGAGGCTGTCAGCGGCTGACTGCGGAGCAGCCTTGATCACGGCTCCGGGTCGGACGTGAACAGAGCGTGCTCGTCTCCGCCGCGCCGCTCACCCGGTGACACCCGCTACAGGACAGTCTGACAGGCGACGGCTCGAACGTCTCTCCGCTCCGCCGTGCAGTGTCCTTTAAAAGAGTCAGGCAGGTACAGGGGAAAAGTTGAGGAGGAAGAGAGAGGTCCTCCTCGTTTCTCCTTTGAATGCTGACAGGTCATAGATGAGTTCCTCTCAGCCGGGGTCTTACCCCACACCCTCCCCCTCCCTTCTTACTATCTTCAGCTGTCACACCTCTCCGCCCACCCTCTGCATGCAGAAGGACGAAGAGCTGTTGGGAGCTATCGAACCGACCTTGATTGGCCCCGAACCTTTGGACTTGTGGTTTTGATCTGAACTGAAATTGTGGGTGTGGAAGCCACCAAATGTTGATCCAGCCGTTGACTGTGTGTTTGTTCCTGATCACTTTTGATCCATAGTATGCTTCAATGGTCAGGTGACTTTAACATTTTTCTTTGGTGAGTTCAGATTTTTGTAGCGATGACAGGTAGTAAAGAAGATCACTTTAGCTGGGCTTTTTTTTATGCAGGTGGGAGAGGTGCTGGCCCCACCCACAATCTGCAGCTGTTGTTGAATAGTTGAAAATGAAATAAATAATAATAAAATCACACACACACACACACACACACACACACACACACACACACACACACACACACACACACACACACACACATACACACCCACTTAAAATCATGAGTTTTTACGCTAAAGTGCGCTAATCGGGCAAAGTTGTTGCACATGATGCCCTTCAATTTACAGTTAATAACAAAAATTTGAATGAAATACAAGCATTAATATTAATGAATAACACAATAAAATACCAACATTAATATTAATGAATCAAATAATAAAATACTAACATTAATATTAATGATGCCATGTCAATCCAAATGATATTTCTCTCGACGCAGTCCCCATAGAGTTTGAACCGTGAATGCAATGTGGTCCATGAAGACCAGGTGCAAGATTGTCTGCGTCTGACTTGAACAAG
The DNA here is from genome assembly GCF_046127955.1 of Nelusetta ayraudi. Taxonomy (NCBI): domain Eukaryota; kingdom Metazoa; phylum Chordata; class Actinopteri; order Tetraodontiformes; family Monacanthidae; genus Nelusetta; species Nelusetta ayraudi. The sequence goes on along the minus strand of NW_027466067.1, from coordinate 67,085 downwards.
GCTACTCTAAAGTTATCTTTTGGGTTGTGTTTTTTTTATTGTTATTGTTTATTATTGTTATTGTTTATCATTATTATTATTATTATTATTATTGATCCATCTGAGTTCTTGCACCAGCCTTTTGCCAAAAACCCTCTCTTCCTCCGAACCTCTTCCGCCCTCCCATCCCTCCATCCCCAAACCTCGCTGCTTTCTGCTGCTTCTGTTTTGGGATTACTTTTCACCCAGGGAGGGGCGGCGGAGGGAAACGGGTGGAGGCGCTGGCAGGGTGGGGGGAAGGAAGAGAAGGTCCAGAAAGAAGAGCCCTAAAATAACTGTCATGCAAGTGGACAGGCAGTGATTAAGGATTTAACTGATCATCCCGGGGCTGACAGTGAACCAGCTATTATCTAGCAGGAATCAAACGCCGCGCAAAGCCCTGGGAGGCTCTCTGCGCCTCTCAGCATCTCTCAGCTCCTCTCAGAGGCCCGGCCCAACATGAAAGGAGACGTCAGGGTCTGGCAGCTGACAAGCCGGGGAGAGAGAGTGAGAGAGAGCGAGAGAGAGAGAGAGAGAGAACGAGTGAGAGAGAGCGAGGCAGAGAGACACAGAGAGGGAGGAGAGAGTAAAGTAATGAGATCTTTATTTTGGCCGTTACCTCAGGGACTGTTAATCTGTGTTGTGGTGATGTGCAGCGCAATACAAAGACCCACTCTGTTTGTTTATGTGGGAACTCCTTACGTGTGTGTACTGTATGTGTGTGTGCGTGCGTGCGTGTGGATGTCACTGGAAAATGGCCGCAGCAAAGGCCATTTATTGTTAAAAGTTGCGACGGCAAACTAACGAGTGGAAAGTGGATGCGACCCGACGAGGGAACGAATTGGTACATGAATAAAACTGGCCAGAATCTCAAACCCCTCGTGAGGGGTGAGAACATAACAGCTGTTAGGAGGAAATTAATGAATTGCGCCGCGTGTGTGTGTATGTGTGTGTGTGTGTGCGTGCTTTATGTCAGCGTGGTTTCACTGTTTGTGTTCTTCTTCATCAAAGGCCTTCCCGTGCCACAAGAGACTACACTTGATCCTCCCGCTGATCTCCTCACTGAAGTGTGTGTGTGTGTGTGTGTGTGTGTGTGTGTGTGTGTGTGTGTGTGTGTGTGTGTGTGTGTGTGTGTGTGTGTGTGTGTGTGTGTGTGTGTGTGTGTGTGTGTGTGTGTGTGTGTGTGTTTCTCCTTCCGCGCGCCACGCTGCACCATGCTGTGGTAAAGTCTTTGCTCCTTCTTTCCTTGATGCGTGTTTTCCCTCAGCATAATCTTCGGCGCTGCTGTCCGCTGCCTTTGAGATTGTCTCTTGTTTAGTTTTTTTTTTTTTTTGCTCAGTGGTCAGTGACAGGCAGTAAGTAGGTGCCTCTTCTTCAAGTCCAGGTGATGTTTAGCGAGAAAAGAAAAGGCCGTCGGCATCGTACGGTCAGCATTGGCGGTGTGAACGTTCCCAAATCAATTTGAAAAATTCAGATGTCCCCACGCAGCGCCCTGCTGCACGCTGCCGCCGCTTGCCTCGTTTCAGAGGGTGACTGGGCTTTTCTCTCCGTGTGCCCTGCAGCTCTTCACTTCCTTGCCAAAAGATCTGCGCTCAGCTGACTCACTGAATTCCTTTAAAACTCTCATTAAAAGCCTGTAGTTTTCTGTATCTTACCCTCTATTTATATGACCTCATTACCTTGTATTAATCTGGCCGTTTGCTCTTCTTATGCTTTAATTCTTTAATCCATGATGCCTCGGTTCTTATGGCCCAAAGGGTTGCACAGTGGGTTGAGTGGAATATTACTCTTGCACTAATATAAGTGCAAGAGCAGGGTGTGTGGTTTTCTGCATGATTTCCAACAGGAGCTTGCTGATACAGGACCTGAGTCTGTTGTTGGCTGCGGTGCTGCTTGGCTTGCAGTAACGACTAATAGTTGGTGTCATCGCCACTATCTGTAGCTGCATTTCCATTACCCCCTAGAATTGCGCAAAACCTAAATAAATAATAACGTGGTAATGGAAACACCTAAACTTCGAAAATCCTCTCAAATATGTCTGAAAGGTTTCTTTCCGCTCTCGTGAGGTGGTTTTCCAGACGTATCGATATCGAGGTATATGGCAAAAGTTTCATGGAAACACTTTTTTCGTATTTACATGCCGTGACGAGCGGGGTCACGTGACCCGTTCACTTTAAGTGAAAATGGAGCGTTATGTTTGAATGCAGGAGGAGACAGTTTTTTTTTTTTTTTTTTTTTTAAAGTAATCAAACGTAAAACAAACAAAAGCAAACGTCATTCTCGTAAGTTTCGCGAGGCAAGATTTTACGTGTACTGTGTAGTATAGATTGGGAGAGCTCATTCAGATTTTTCCTTATTAAAAGTGTTTGTTTAGACTCGCTATACATGTACATTGGCCTAAGGTCGCTACTGTGACCCGATCCCAAATAAAAATATCGTTGCCTCACAACAAGGTCACATGCTGGACTCCCAACTGGGCCTTTTTATGTGGAGTTTGCACGTTCACACTGTACCTGCGTGGCTCCCTCCCACAGCCAATGCATGTGCGGGAAGGGTCTGCGGCCCTGCGATAAACTGCTGACTCGTCTAAGGTGTAGCCCCGCCTTCGCCCTGAGGAAGCTGGGGTGGAAGCTCCTGCCTCCCAGCGTGCAGGACAAGTCGTCATAGAAATTAGATGGATGTCGTACACCGTCTCACCCCGCCAGCACCTGTGGCAGACAGGTAGCAGGCGTCCTCTACGCGAGAGGTCACTTTTTGCTGCGTATCACTTTCTCCTGCCTTTCACACTGCAGGATCTTTGCGTGTCGAACCGGCAGCCGTGAACTTCGCTGTCGCTCCAATTCTCCGCACCTCACAGGAACACAAACACACGCACGCACATGCACGCACGCACACACACACACACACACGTACATGCTCGTGCACACATTCCTATGCACACAAGCTCCTGTGCTGGTGAAAAGATGAGTGCTGTGTTCCTTCCTGAGGTCCCTTCACACATTAGGCCAGCTCTAATAATAAAAGGGAGAGGAGTCAGAGTGGATCCTTTGAGTGTTCAGTTGAGGGCGGGTGACCCACTTATCCATTCCTCGGGCTTTGTCTGGGCCTCTGGGTTAACCCACTTACCCACTCCCCAGGCTTCAGCCAGGCCCTGGAGTGAAGGCCAGCTTCTTTTCTCATCAAACAACTGCTCTTAAGAAAGGCCAGAGGCTGGGGAGCAGAGGTCTTTCTTTGTGTGTGTGTGTGTGTGTGTGTGTGTATACACGTATACACACACACACACATACACACACACACTTACATACTCTAGACATACACTCAGTACAAAAACCACTTATATAGTTCTCAACAGTTCTCTGCTCAAACAGGGAATTTGTTCCGAACCTTTATCATCTATGCTATAACTCTGTACGTGTGTGTGTGTGTGTGTGTGTGTGTGTGTGTGTGTGTGTGTGTGTGTGTGTGTGTGTGTGTGTGTGTGTGTGTGTGTGTGCGCATGCACGCACGCACGCACGCGTGAGCGTTTCTACTGCGGTTCATCTGCATCTGTGTGCATATCAGCTTAGAAATCTCTGTCTTGTCTCCTCAACCACCAAAACCGCATTTGCATTTTAATTATGTCAATGTTTGTTCAAAAGCATGACAGGCGCTCAGACATGACAAAATGGAAATAAGGGACTTAAACTGGGAAATTAAAGCCCAATCGCACATGTTTTCGCGCGACGCGAAACGCGACGCGCGTCCCGGTGTCCCCCATGTGCAGCCCTGCCTTTTCATGCTCCTTAATCCTGCTGTTGGGGTTGCAGAGGGGACTTGATGTAATGAGGGGGGAGGGACCGGGTGATTTCAGGAACACAGGACAAGATTTAATCTGTCGTCAAATTTAATGTGTTCAGTTGCGGAAATGTTTTTCTTTTTTATTCTCGCCATATTTTAAAGGACTGAGCCGTGCATGCACGTGCCGTGCAGTAGCAGCCGAGGAGAGGAGCTCTCGGCTGTTATCTAACTTCCTCCGTTTCATTAATGTTAATGCAAACCTTGCACTTGAGCGCCCATTGTCATTCTTCACAATGGATAATGGTTGTATATCTGACTTTTCCACTAAGTGGCAGAGCTTGCGAAGGAAACAATTTGGGGTGGAGAAGTGTATATTTAAAAAAAAAAAAAAAAAGAATTAAGACTGCAGTACGTGAATCGTAATCCCAATAATGCTTCATGCAAACGAGTAGAAAGAACTCAGCCGGTGGAAAATGTGGAAAAGAAACAGGTCCACGTTGTGTCTCAGCGCTTCTAGAAATGTTAAAGTTCCTTTATAAGAACAAAACAAAACAATTCCGGAGCTTTCTTTCAAGGACTCAAGGACTCCAGTGAAGAAGTCTTGCATGATAGTTCCAAACCAGGGGTCACCAACCTTTTTGAACCTGAAAGCTACTTCAAGGGTTATATGAAGGGCAACCTACACTCTTCTGAAAAAACACATTTTCTCACTTCGCCTTAGTCCCTATTTATATATTATTATTAGTGATACTGATTTATGTGAAGACCATGATAACGTTCACGACTTCTCAATAATTACCAACAAGGACTTAACATGGTTGGATAAAACCAACCATGAATTAATATACCTATGCTATTTTATTTAGAAAAATATAACCGCTATATCACAGGGAACTGTTTTGTGTGTCATTATTTTTGATATATTTGTTTAAAAACGTATGCTGTCAGGGTACAAGAGTACAACACAGGTGATTTAAGCAAGTTGGCTTAAACAGAAGTCCAAACATAGGTGGTGAAAATAAAGAAGATAATCGTGACTAATCAACTAATCGAAAAAAAAAAAAAAATCAATAGATTAGTCGACAACAAAAGTAGCTGTTAGTTGCAGCCCTGCTTCTGTGCAGAGTTTGGAAGTTCTCCCAATGTTTGCGTGGCTTCATTCCAGCCAGTCCAACTTCCTGCCAGACAAGCACATTAGGCTGGTTGCCTAACTCTAAACAGCCTCTAGGTGTGAGTGAGAGTGCGGACGGTTGTGCGTCTCTCTGTGTGGCCCTGCGGTGACCTGGGTGTGACGAGCCCTCGTAGACGTAGAAGAGAAGCAGCGACATGAACTGGATGGATGGACGGACGGATTTGACCGCAAGAGCCACCACATACCCCGATTTATCATTTTCAAGCGTCAAACTTGAGTGAAAAGAATTAATCACGGAAACGAGACAGAAAAATCCCTTTCACTATAAATAATTCCCACCGGAACGAGAAGCTCACATCCTTGGGCTCGGAAAAAATCCCAGCGTCTCATTAGGCCGAGGTAGCAACGCTGAATGGACGGGTTCAAGTAAATATGAAAATGTGCGATGGGAAACTTTGTGTGTGGCTGGCTGAGGTTCAGGGTGACGGTATTGTTGCGCGCTGACTCGCCGTCGCACAGTCAGGGCTGCCGGGGCAGAATGGAGGCATTGTTGACGCAGCCCGTGTGGTTCTTTCCTACCGCGGCAGGTAGAAACATCTGCAGCGGGAAGGAAACTTTCACAGGAGGGATGTGTGTCATTGTTTCGGCTGGAAGTGTTTTTCATCTCTCTCTCTCTCTCTCTCTCTCTCTCTCTCTCTCTCTCTCTCTCTCTGTATTGACGGCTTTGACCGCAACGACCTTCAACCTCCTCAAACCAGCGGTTTGACAAAGCTCCCCTGAACTCCTCACACTTCGCCTCGTCTTTCGCCTTCTTCTTTTTTCTTTTTTTTTCTTCTTTCTTTTGGCGGCCTTCCCCTCCTCGTCGTCGGCGTCTCCTCCTCGTCTTTCTCTCCCGTGAGTGGCAGGGCCAGGATTGTGCTTCTGTTGTGTGTAATAGATGCTGTTGTATTGAGCCCACAGGGAAACCTAAGCCTCCTCTCCCAGCCATTACTGTCTGATGGTCAGATGATGGGGGAGACACACACACACACACACACACACACACACACACACACACACAGAGCTGATACTGTGTGTGTGTGTGTGTGTGTGTGTGTGTGTGTGTGTGTGTGTGTGTGTGTGTGTGTGTGTGTGTGTGTGTGTGTTTAACAGCAGTAACTCACTTGCAACCTGATCAAGCGCCGATAAATCTTCTGAAGCCATCCTGCTTCCTGACACTCACACACACACACACGCACGCACGCACGCACGCACGCACGCACGCACGCACGCCTTCACCCTTTCACTCCCCTCCTTCACACTCGCCCCTCTGGGCCAGATTGAAAATGATACGCACGTCGCTTGTACTGTCCCCTCGCTGCACCGTGCCGCAGCAACAATGTTGTGTGTAGGCCAGGCATGGACAAACTACGGCCCGGGGGCCATATGCTTTCCGTTGAGTTTTTTCAATCCGGCCTGCCGAACTTGAAGAAACTATATTAATAGTAAGTAAGGAAGTAAGTAATTAAATAGCTGTATTTCATCCAGAGTTATATTTTCAAGACACTGATTTTGTTGTAACTTTCCCTCTGATCATTTTAATAGACATTAAACCACATGTTTTTACATATCCCATAATATATTTTTTTTCTCCTATAAGCTGGCTCACCAAAACACTCCATCCATCTGCTCCTGCTCCAGTCCACTCTGGCACATTTTAGAATCCATTGTGGCCCACGAGTTAAAAAGTTTGCCCAGCCCTGGTCGAGGCCTGGCTAGCATCTCGCTCGCATCTTCTCCAGCAAATTAAACACAGCAGTTATTGTTGAATAAGAAAAAAACAAAAACAAAAACAAGCCCTCTGTCATTATGTTTCTTTCCTAATCAGTAGATTTGAGCGCTGGCTGACAGCCGCTTCTCCGCAAAACACAAACATGCACCCCCCCCCACCCCTCTCCTCGAGCTGTCCGCTTACGACCAACAGCCAGGACAGCAGCCTTGCTTCTCCCTCTTTTTTTTTTTTTGAACGCCAGATACACTTTGAACATTGTCGTCGTTGAATAGAGTTTGTGATGTGTTTTCATTGACTAAAGGCTGGTAAAAATTCTGTTTGGTGCTCAGGTGTTAAAAAGATGTCAATCTTCGCTCATGGCTATATTTTGGAGGGAATGTATCGATG
>NW_027466067.1:27500-55000 GCF_046127955.1 Nelusetta ayraudi | reverse complement strand
CACTGCGTTCGCCCGGACGGAGGGATGGAGTTACTGAACCAACTTCCTGAATTACATCAAACGATTCCGCTGAAGGCGAGGCCTTCGGGAGGAGCTTCCACCATCACCGGCCTTCTACTTGTTTTTTTTTCCCCCCTGCGGTTCAGTCGGGAAGTCGGCGTTCAAAAACACGAGAATATTATTACGACTATTGTTATTACGCCGTTTTATTTTGGACCCGTGCAGACTTAATCCCGTTACTGGTGAGTCTGACAGTGAAGCAGCAGGTGCTTTCACCCAGGGAGGAGGCCCAGAAGGTTCCGGGGTACAGTGGAGTCCCAGAAGGTTCCTCGTAGCCGTGGAGGCTGAGAAGGTTCCAGGTAGTCGTGGAGGCCCAGAAGGTTTCTTGTATTCGTGAAGGCCCAGAAGGTTCCAGGCCCAGAAAGTTCCAGGTAGTCGTGAAGGCCCAGAAGGTTCCAGGTAGTCGTGAAGGCCCAGAAGGTTTCTTGTAGTCGTGGTGGCCCAGAAGGTTCCAGGTAGTCGTGGAGGTCCAGAAGGTTTCTTGTAGTCGTGGAGGCCCAGAAGGTTCCAGGGAGCCGTGGTGGTCCAGAAGGTTTCTTGTAGTCGTGGAGGCCCAGAAGGTTCCAGGTAGTCGTGGAGGTCCAGAAGGTTTCTTGTAGTCGTGGAGGCCCAGAAGGTTTCTTGTAGTCGTGGTGGCCCAGAAGGTTCCAGGGAGCCGTGGTGGCCCAGAAGGTTCCAGGGAGCTGTAGAAAGGCCGGCCGGTCGGCAGCCACTGGGCCACGGAGCTCGTGGGTAACCGGGACGGACTGTTATCTGCCGGGTCGTCTGCAGCTGTATTTACTGCCTTTGTTTGTTGTTCCCTAAGCAGTCGGAGATGTGTGTGTGCATGCGTGTCTGCCGGTCTCTGTGTGCGTCTGTGTGTGTGCGCGTGTTTGCCGTTCCCCCGCGTGGCCCTGCCGAGGACTGGGAATTTTCTGTGTCAGTGCGTCGGAGGATTTTGGCTGCGGCGGCTCTGTTGATCCTGTCTTTGTTGATCCTGTGTTGTTGTAGCGAGGGGAGCAAGAAGATTGAGGCATTAGCCGTGGCAGCCGGGACTTAACCCTCCTCATGCTCACCCCTTATCTGCCTTGGCCCCGCCCCCCACCAACCCTGCCCACCCCCTGTGCCCGGACACTGGGCAGGGCCAAACACCCCCTCTGACCTTTTTCTTTTTTTTTTTTTTAAGCCACCTAGTAACAAAAAAACATTGGGGAAAAAGCTCTCGGTTCCCCTCTTGGGTTTTTTGCGTCACGCTCTCTGAAGCGAGCCAACTTTCAATTACGGCCCCAGCTAGTCGAACCAGGCACCAGTGACCAGAAGTGTGCGATGGGGTCCGGGCGTGTGTTAACGCTCAGTTTGTTTGTGGCTAAAGGCCAAGTGACCCAGACACCTTTTTTTTTTTTTCTTCTTCTGTGCCTCTCGGTGTTCCTGTTTGAAAAAGTTAAACAGATCTATGGTCTATTTTCAACGAGGTTGGTGTCGGTTTGACACACAAGCCTGAATATTCGTGACGCAACGCAGCTCGACAGGTGTTTTTCAGCTTTATAACGAGACGCACGAGATACACAGTCGCTTCATACTGGCTGGTTCTCAGCCCTCAGTGACCTGTGACTCTGACCCAGGGGTAGGCAAACTTTTTGACTGGTGGGGCCTAAGTGGGTTCTAAAATTTGACAGAGGAGGCCAGAGCAGGAGCAGACGGATGGAGTGTTTTGGTGACCAACCTCATAGGAGAAAGAATATATCATAGGATATGTACAAAACGTGGTTTAATTTCGGTTGAAATGAACAAAAGCAAAGTTACAACAAAATCGGTGTCTTTGAAGCCCCACAGTATTTAGCTCTTTATTGAAACGACTCTTAAAACACTGAAAAGAAATGGATGAAATACAGATAGAGATACAGATAGTTTGCTCATGCCTGCTGCAACCCCTTCCTGGGCATCCTGGGGTCAGGATAAGAAGTGAGAGCAGCTGCGAGGCTTCAGCTCCAGCAAGTGTGACCTCTCTTTTCCTCTCTTTTCCAGCCCAGCAGTGAAAGACACACTTCTCGGCTCTGCTGGAAATCTTAACAACCTTGAGAAAAAAAAACAACCAAAAAACACGAGTGCAGAAAAATGTTTTTCTTTTTTTTTTTTTTTTTTCTTTTTTTTTTTGGCATCATAATTTGGCTTGTCTATCGCTGGGATCCCACTGCCCAAAACTCCCAGAATCACAATACTATTTTTGAAGCGTCAATGAAAAACAACCAAAAAACAACAACATGTTTCCACTGAATGACTTGGGTCACAAAAACATGTTTTGCCCGCTCATTTATTAAAGGAGTGTTGCATTGGAAAATACACCCCGATCAAACATCACATCCGTCTGTCACAACCAAGCAGCCGGTGCCACTGAAGGGGACGAGCTCAGGCTCTGAAACTGCATGGTCACCTGACCTGAGCTGACCTGACCTGACAGGCAGAGTCAGAGAGTTTGCGCACGCGATGTCCCCACTCGTGTTTTTCTTCTTTTTTTCACTTGAGAAACCTCAAGTTCGACTTTAGGTGATGCAAACCAGTTTTTGTGTGTCAGTAGCTGCGTTTCTATAACCACCAGAATTGCGCAAAACCTAAATATCGCAATAAAAAAAAAAAAAAAAATTGAAAAACCTCTCAGATACCGCGAAAAGGTTTTTCTGCTCTCATAAGGAGGTTTTTCTAGATGCATTGATATAGAGGTATATCGCAAAAGTCTAATGGAAACAAGTCAGCGGACTTGACGCACGGGGTCACGTGACCAGTTCACGTCAAGTGAAAATGGCGCGGTATGATTGGACGGAGGAGGAGATGGAGTATTTTCTTTTCCCAAGTAATCAAAAACAAAAATGTGCTCCACTTATATTCTACTTATGTGCTTAATACTTATGTGCTTCTATAAATATGTCTCTTTTAATATCCAGAAGGCCAGAATTGGAAAATCAACAGTTAAGCTGGGGGAGGGAGGGAGGGAGGGAGGATGAGATGTTTAAGATTTTTGTTGCCAACCAACTCTCACGAACTCATTAGGAGTGTTGCGGTGCAGCATTGCGGGAACACACACACGCACACACACACACACACACACACACACACACACACACACACTACAAATAAGCTCTCCCTGAAAAGGGTTCCTCTCCACCGCCTTTCTCTCTGCCCAGCAGACACAGGAGTCACCTGCAAAGGATTAAGGGGGTGTGGAGGCTGTGGTTAGCTGGTTACCGTGTGTGTGTGTGTGTGTGTGTGTGTGCGTGTGCGTGTGCGTGTGTGTTATGATTGTTTGTCCGTCTGGGAGCCTGACAGTTGGGTGGTTTCACAGTCTGCTCAGTGTTCGTGAGCCCACAAGTGCTGCAAAAAACAAACAAACTGCAGCAATACAGAGTTAGAAAACAAAAACACAAAAGAAAAAATCCAAACATCTCAAAAAATAAAATGAAAATGGGCCATGTTTTCCCGGAAATTCTGCAAGAATTTCAGCCCTATACCTTATTTAGATTATTTAGCACTGCCGTGTGCTCCCCGCCAGATTGCAGGTCTGCTTTCCTCTCGAGTTCCCAACATTTGGATTCGGTCTCAATGAGAAGAAGATGGTTTTAATTTGCCCCTGGTGGAGTGGCGAGAAAGACCATGTTGTCATTTCCAAGTCCAAGCGAGGACCAGAATTATATCATTTTAAACCTTGTGCAGAGCTAATAATAAATAAAGAAAGAAAGAAAACCGGTCCCTCCAGATGGAATAATGGACCCGAGCTCGTCTGGTCACTGGCGTGCATGTGGCTGAGCGGGAACCTGATTTTTCTGTCTGGATGAAAGTGTTATGTTCACTTTCTGTCGTAATGGCAATCGATTTTAGGAGTCTTTTCAGGAGTTTTTATCCGAGGCTGTGCGAGTAAGGCCAACGGAGGACAGTAAAAACACCGGACTTGCCACTTTTTTCGTTTGCAAAGAGAACTCTTGGGTTTGGTTTTTAAAGAAATAATAAAAAGCCAAAGTTTCCCCTTAAAAGAAACACTGGGATTTAAAAATGTCCCGCCTTCTTGCCATAGAACAATAGCAGATGTAACATCTTAGAGATTAAACCGTTTGAATTGTATTTAGGGTTCTTCAAAACAATAACAAAGAAAGGGAAAAAAAATCTGAAAAAGAAACAATAATTTCCTCCTTCCTTTTTTGTATTGGTCAGCAAAGCTCTTTACATTCGTTCCAAACAATTAGCTGAAGCTTCTTCTGTAGAATTTACTAAACGCTTCAATTAAACCATTGTGTGTGTGTGTGTGTGTGTGTGTGTTTGTGTTTTTTTTGTTGTCTGGCCTCTTAATTTTTTGTGCTTTATAATTGCAGATAATCTCCTAATTTATTTGTTCATGTTTGGACATTACTCCCCCCCCCCAAGATGGTGGCCCATTGTGTTTTATCTCCTTGTGCTTTTGTTGCGGCGTAATAAAGAAAAATGCTGAATAAAGCCAACACGGCTTGATGGATGGAGATAGTTTGAGGGATACAGGATATTTAAAGTTGGAATGAGAAAAGACGAAGCAGGGAGGGGAAGTCGGCGCTCAGGTCTGTGACGCTGCTGAGGTGACAGCTGTGTGTGTGTGTGTGTGTGTGTGTGTGCGCGCGTGCGTGCGTACGCGTGTCTGTACTGTGTGGAAAAGCAATCACACAAACAATTAATTAGTCTCCCCCAGCAAAGGGTTTTGATAAATTGAGCTGCTCATCTCTCCCACCGACTCTTCCCCTCCCTCCTCCCTCTTCCTCACTCCATCCCTCCTCTACATCCATTTTTTTTTTTCATATCCTGCTCATTGTCCCACTTTTAATTGTATTTGTTCATTGTCTGTCGCCCGCCCCTCCGCACCTCCACCCCTCCTGTTTGTGCCTTGTCCGTCTCGCAGATGATTTCTTTACATCATTTCAACACGCGCACACACACACGCACACACAGAGGAGAACGCACCCCCAGCGTGCCGCCCTCTCGATGTGGCAGCCCTCTTCCCCAGAACATGCAGGCTCATTCTGCCTCAGCCCGAGTGGTTTATTTAGGCCTCGGCTTCTGCCACGCCGACACTCCACCTGAATTTAGATTAAGTAATATGTTTTAATTATTCATATTTCCTGTTTTCAATAGATCACTTAACTGCAATATTATTCCCCTGTGCACTCTGCCGTATATTACCGCCACCGCCATTCCTGGTGGTTTTAAAAAAAAAAAAAAAAAAAACGGGAAACGGACACACAAAATGTATTCACTTTTCTTTTTTTCCTTTTTCCTTTTTATTCCTCGCGGATGCTGGAGGCTGGAATAAAGGCCGCGTCCCCATTCAATTATCACAGTCGGTCGCGTGCACACCCGTGTGCATCCCGCACGCAAGTATGTACACACACACACACACACACACACACACACACACACACACACACACACACACACACACACATATGCACGTGCGCGCACTTACACGGAGGCGTTAAGCAGTGTGCACTCATTAAACACTCTCATTATACACAGGAGGAGATCCCTGCAGGTGCAGTTTACCAGAGTTTAGTTCATTTCCTCCTCCTCCTCCTCCTCCTCCTTCTACTCCTCCTCCTCAGCCACGTCCTGTTTCTCTTTCCTCACACATCTTTTTCTTCATCCCATACTTCCCAAAAACTGATCAGACTAGTTCACTTTAACTTAAAATCTTTCCCCATTTTTTAAAATTTCACCCAATCCAAATGACTGTTGTAGAGTTTCAAAGTAGATTTGGATACAAGGAAAACCTGCGATGGTCATGTCAACACACAACAAAAGGCATCAGGTGAAAAGCACGGTCTTGTCTCTGCACTGCTCATGTCGCATCGTCCACCAGTGTACTGAGACATGGTGATGTTAACTCCATGTCTGCTGCTACTACTGCTACTGCTACTACTACTACTACTACTGCTACTACTACTGCTACTACTGGTGCTACTACTGCTACTGCTACTACTACTGCTACTACTGGTGCTACTACTGCTACTGCTACTACTGGTGCTACTACTGCTACTACTGGTGCTACTACTGCTACTGCTACTACTGGTGCTACTACTGCTACTACTGGTGCTACTACTGCTACTGCTACTACTACTACTACTACTGCTACTACTGCTACTACTGGTGCTACTACTGCTACTGCTACTACTACTGCTACTACTACTGCTACTACTGGTGCTACTACTGCTACTGCTACTACTACTGGTGCTACTACTGCTACTGCTACTACTACTGCTACTACTGCTACTACTGGTGCTACTACTGCTACTACTACTACTACTACTGCTACTACTGCTACTACTGGTGCTACTACTGCTACTGCTACTACTACTGCTACTACTACTGCTACTACTGGTGCTACTACTGCTACTGCTACTACTACTGGTGCTACTACTACTACTGCTACTACTACTGCTACTACTGCTACTACTGGTGCTACTACTGCTACTACTGGTGCTACTACTGCTACTGCTACTACTACTGCTACTACTGCTACTACTATTACTGCTACTACTGGTGCTACTACTGCTACTGCTACTACTACTGGTGCTACTACTACTACTACTGCTACTACTACTGCTACTCCTACTACTACTACTGCTACTACTACTAGTGAGTTGTACCATCAGTAAAAATTTAAGGCCACACACTTCCAGTGTATTGCCGTTGGTTCAAATCTTTGTGAAACTCCAGAAAGGTTGCGTGCATGGATTGGAAAATGTCACCAGAACTTCTGCTGACACAGTGTTGGATAGAACAGTAGTTGAAACTACGACATTGGACGTCAGATCAGCCTGCTCTGTCTGAGTTTTGTGACTTGATGTGTTTCTCTTTCTTGCAGGACCTTTGCGTCCTCGCAGCATTCGTTTGAACATCACTCCGTCCTGCTGCCGCTGAGCGCAGGAAGTTGCATGAAGTGTCTGCGCCGCACTTAATAAACACCCCAGGCAAAATACCTGAACAACATCAGATCTTCATCACCGCATATTTATTCACTTTTCACGTCTCTCCAACGCCGCCGCCGTCCAATTTGAAGGCCTCTCCCTCTGCCGGCGCTTGATTGTTCACTATGATTCATATGCTAAAGCAAGAGAGGCTGAATGGCTGTTGAACGGTATTATTTTAGGCGTCTGAATGTTTCTTTGTGGCAAACCTCTCATTTTCTCGGCATGCTCGCGGGCTTTCACACCTCTTCGATTGACGCGAGCACAAAAAGGCCTCTCTTTTTTCAGCTGACCCATTACAACTTCAGATGAGCCTGCTCGGAAATTCTCCGGCCGCCATCCCTGTGCGGGAGAAAAATGTGTGCGTAGATCTTTAGGTTGCTATAATGGAGACAAAGAGCTTCCTCAGTAGGTGGCGGTGTTGTGAATAGTTTTGCTAATCTGTGGTCGCCCTAGCACAGGAAGTTCTTTTGTCGATACTTTTTTAAATTGTCCAGATTCCGTTTGCTTTTGTTTTTAAGTCTTAAGACTGTTCTGTCTCCACCTAGTTGTATAGATCTTCATTGACTCTTGTCAGTCGATCACTTGGCGTGCTGACAAAGAGCAACAATGCAGTTTCTTGAAAGTACAGCGGTCGGCTTTTCATCCTTCTGATTTTCAATCAGCATTTCTTGGGTACTGCGCTGGAAAACAATGTTGTTATTGCCAAATATTCCTTGAAAAAAAATAATGATCTAATTCAGGCCAAACTTGAAGAAATTATATTAGTAGTCAGTAAGCCATAAAGTAGCTGTAATTCATCAATTTTTCAGTGTTTTAGGAGTCGTTTCAATAAAGAGCTAAATACAGTGGCGCTTCAAAGACACATATTTTGTTGCTTTGTCGCTTTTGTTCATTTCAATAGACATTGAAGCACATGTTTTTGCATAACCCCATGATATATTTTTTCCTCCTATGAGGCGGGTCCCTTAAACACTCCATCCTTCTGCTCCTGCTCCGGCCTCCTCTGTCAAACTTTAGAACCCATTGTGGCCCCATCAGTCAGAAAAGTTTGCCCAGCCCTGATCTAGTTCATAAAACTCTACATTTCACTTGAGCTATGTTACGAGCCGTCTTTTTAAATCCGCTATCTACCGGCAAGTCTAGTATCTGCTCCAAACGTCGCATTTCCCTTCTCTCTGTTTTTTTTTTCCCTTGGCAAGCCTTCCACAATGTTGCTTCACACTAAGATGGAAACCAGGCTGCCGTCCACGGTGCTGATTCTCTGCCGTCCGAAAAGTTTAGACGAGGACCAAGCGACCTGGAACGTCATTGTACACTCAGACGTTTGCAGAGGGAGTCCTTGCCAGATGTTTTAATTCATTTACTGTAATTCATTCATCACTGTCCTTCCTTTTTTTTTTTTTTGCCTTCTTGCAGAGTGAGAAAATAATCCATTTGTCTCTGGTGTGCAGCACACTGCAGTCCTTCTGACCCACTTTCTTTTTTTCCCCTGCTCCCTGTTGCCACTTTATTTCCTCTGCAGTGATGGAATTAGTTAAGCATTTTTTTTTTTTTTTTTTTTGCTTTGTAACCCCTCTCTCGCAAGGTCAATTAAACTGAAGCTTCCCAGTTTGCATTTGTAACTTTTCATTAGAGTGCGCGTGTGTTTATCTCAGCCTTGTAGCTCCGACAGTATATTACAGAATGCTGATTTTGTTTTTCCACATTACGGCGGTACAGAACGTTTCTGCCAAATGGGATTCGCTGCCGTATTGAATAATCTGTCAATCAGTTGTTGTTTGTGCCGCCGCGAGAGTTGCAAGCTCGGGCCTCCGAACTCCCTTCTCTTTGCCGTTCTCAGATTTTTGGGATTTCATGCTGGACTCCAGTGGAACTCCTGATAACTAGTAAGCCTTCTGTTTCCTGTCAGAAATGCTCAGCTTCAGCGTCCTGTTACTAGCTGCGTTTCCATTACCCCCGACAATTGCGCAAAACCTAAATATCGCAATAAAAAACTGGCAATGGAAACACCTAAACTTCAAAAAACCTCTCAAATATCGCTAAAAGGTTTTGACGCTCTCATGAGGTGGTTTTTCAGATGTATCGACATAGAAGTGTATCGCTAAAGTGTCATGGAAACACTTTTTTTTTTTTTTTCGCCGCATTTTCGTGTCACCAGACGTCACGTGACGTTCAAGTGAAAATGGTGCGTTCTGTTTGGACGGAGGAGGAAGTGGAATCATTTTTTTTTTACAAGTAATCAAATAGAAAAATGTAACAACCATTCTTGACAGCAAACAAAAATAAACAAAGAAAAGCAGGTGTGAGGAGATGAAACAAGGTCGCACGTGGCTGCCGGTGCCCTTTGTGACGTCACAAAGAGAGGCTTTGCTTCCAACCTTCCAACCAACCTGTGTGTGTGTTCAGCCCACTTTTCATTTTGTTAAATGTGAACCAAAAATCAAAAGAAGGGTTAGGGTTAGGGGTTTTTTTTTTTGGTCGTCCATAACTCATTCCGCACCTCATCCCGTCTCTCTCCCCATCATCCAATTCAGCAGAATTGGATGGGAGCTCCTGCCGGCAGGCTCAAGATGTCAGCCGGCGTAAAACCCCCCTGTTCCACAAAAGCTAAACCCACCAACCCCGTCGGGTTCAAAGCAACAGAGGCACTTCACATGACGCAATCATTTTGCCTCAGTGTCTTTTGTCAAATGTGATGCAATAGTGATGCAGGAGGCTGACGGCGTGTACGTGTGTGTGTGTGTGCGTGCGTCCGTGCACGCGCATCTGAGACAAAGACAGAGTGTCTGCGAATCGCGGCTGATCTGAGACTGTTTTTTGAGGCTGTTTTTTTTTTTTCTTTTTTTTTTTTAACCCGCAGGAAATTATATGTTCTCCATTGATGAGGGGGGGGGGGGTACCTTGCTCTCATCTTTGCCATCTGTGTGCGTGTGCGTTTGGGTGCGTGTGCACACGCGTGTGTGAGCGGCAGGCGCCGCTATCTGTGCCATCACACATGGATGTGGGTGTTAATGGAGAATGCCCCACGCTGCCACCTCCTTTGTTTGCCAGCCACATACATATGCATGAGGCCGACGTGCATGTGTACGTGTGTGCACGTGCAGGGGAGGGATGGGAGGGGAGGGGAGGGTTGGAGAGAGAGAGAGAGAGAGAGAGAAGGAGAGGGAGGGAGGGCTACTAATTACTAGATTTCCATCATGAATATGTATGGCCGCATCCTTTATTATGGGGATTGGCTTAAACACATCACAGGGACAGACAAGTGGCAGGAAAGGAAGCGGGGGGGGTGAGGGGTGGGAGGTGGGGGAGGGGCTCCAGAGGAGACACGCCTATTGAGAAATAAAAGGAGAGAGGGACTCTCGGCCGCCGCTGACTCGAACCCGCGGTGCCGTCCTCCGAGCCGTCACACATTTGGCAAGAAGCGAAGGGAAAAAAAAAAAAAAACCCTCTTTCTGTTTCATAATTGTCTCACACGTTTTGGAGGATTAGGATTAAAATTTATTACCGGCGCAATCTAATGAGACGCCGAGAGGAACATGTGTGTTTTTGCACCTATATGACTGATTCAACTCATCACCCACCCCCCCACCCCCCTCCACACACACACACACACACACACACACACACACACACACACACACACACACACACACAATCCTGTGCCATCCAGCAGCGACGCACCAGAGTTTCAGCTTCTGACTCCTTCGCCCTTCTGTTCTCATTTACTCTTTATAACCAGAGTCTTCTGACCAGTAGCTTTCCATTGGTGACTGGTTTACTCAACACCTATGTAGGTTTCTTCTGCTGCTCAGTAACTAAACACCTCACATTTGTTTGTAAGTTTTTTTGATCTTTACATTGGTAGATGATATATGAAGGCCATTATGTCAAAGATAAACATAAAAAAGTCTCTAAAAGGCAATAATCAAAATTGCTTTTGTTCAATTTAAGATTTGCAATGAGGTCTTTTTGCTGTATTGTGAGGAGGTAACCTTCCCTTTTGTAGAATTTTCCTATTCATACATTATTATTATTATTATTATTATTATTATTATTATTTTATTTTGACTGTACAAAATAGCAAATACATTGTCACGATATTAAAACTTTCTGAATTTAAAAAAAATAAAAGCTGTGGAATTTGTGATGTCAAACTATAATGAAGACTGATATGGACTGATATGGAATGCCTGGTGAGCTACCAAACAACGTCTGAGACTGGCTGTCTGTACTATTTATACACTGTTGCAGATAATGAAGTGTTCCTGTCGAGCATCTAAGCTCTCTGTCATTTCATCTCCGTCCTTCCTTCCTGTCAGTTGCCTCCTCTCTTCACGGCTCCTCTCCCTCTCTTTTCACACACGCTGCACAAACGGCCCCAATTTAAACTTACACTCATTCGTTCTGACATGTATACAAAATACCAGGCATTAAGTATTTTTCTGCCTTGTATTGTTTTTCCACATGGACAAACTCAATTACGGCGGGCTGCGTCGTTTATTGCGGGTACAAAAAAAAAAAAAAAATCATCTTACAGAGGACGTTGAAGATATAAAGATGGAGGGAGAGGAGGAGCGGAGGAATAATTGACGTAAACTGCAAACACAACGTAAAGGAGTGGTGCGGCTGGGACGGTGGCGGTGACTTAGTGAAAGGTCCGGAGTGTGACACTTGGAGGGACCCGTCAATGGGAACAGGAAGTTCATATGTAACATTCAAGTCAATAAAAGCACTGGAAATATAACTTTTGTTTTCTGATGCGAAATACAAAGAGCAGGTTCTCTTGCGTTAGCATTAGCTCAGATTAGATCTGCTTTGTGATTGGACGTTGCTTGTATAAGAAAAAAGTGTATAATAATAATAATAATGATAATAATAATGATAATGATAATAATAATAATAATAATAGTAATAATAATAGTAATAATAATAATAATAATAATAATGTTTTATTGCATGTTAAGTTATAATAATGTTATATAATATGATTATTATTATAGAATGTTAGCTATGTTAAGTTTTAATAATGTTACACAAGAATGTTATGTTATAATAACATATGCATAATAATAATGTTAATGTTGTGTTATAAGATTATTATTACTACACTCAACTAAATTTTACCCGCCAGGTCTTTAAATGAACAAACCAGTGACACCTTGCCCATCCGTCCACCGTGCCTCTGCCGTCCTGCCTGCAGCCTCTCTCTCTCTGTCTCTCCCTCCCGCTACTCTATTCTTCCCCCTGTTCCGCCGCGCAGTCGCCCCAACGCCCAGGAATCGCACAATCGGTGGAACCTGTGAAAGCTGCTATCTCCCCCTGCACGCCCAGCCCGAGCGCACCCCGCACCCTCCCTCAACGCCGTACCTTACAACAATGGCGGGAAGCGAGGCGGAGGGGGAAATAAAGGAGGAGGACAGGTTTTTAAAAGGAAGGGAGAATGTCAACTGTCAGTCTGGCCGTGACGTCGGAATCAGTTTAAGCCATCAGACTTCAATCCGGGGAGAAAGAGGGAAAGAATGAAATGGGAGTCGGGGTGTGTGTGTGTGTGTGTGTGTGTGTGTGTGTGTGTGTGTGTTCATAGCTGAAAGCAACAAGGGGAGGGCAGAGAAAAGAAAGGGCAGCGGCAGTGCAGGTCAGGTAAAGAGGCTGGTCATCCTCCCTTTGTCGGGGGTTCGATTTGTCATTTTATTCCACAACTGCTGCGAGTGCCTCTCCACCGCGTGCAGGGGCCGTCGCCACAGGCGGCTGGAGTGTTTTAGGAGGGTGCCACGCTTTTCTTCTCTTCTTCTCTTTTTCCTTTTCGTTTTTTTTTTTTTCGTCTTTGAGAGAGAGCGAAGAGGGAGAGAGAACAAGGAGACCTGTGTGTGTGTGTGTGTGTGTGTGTGTGTGTGTGTGTGTGTGTGTGTGTGTGTGTGTGTGTGTGTGTGTGTGTGTGTGTGTGTGTGTGTGTGTGTGTGTGTGTGTGTGTGTGTGTGTGTCAGCGTTCACAGAGACATCACAAGTTCCCAAAGTGAGAAAGGGCAGCGAGGTGCGGCGGGGCATTTCGATGGAGACGCTGAGAGAGAGAGGTAGAGAGAGAGAGAGAGAGAGAGGGAGAGAGGGGCTGCAGATGAGAGGTGAGAGGAAGAGAGGCGGCCGTGTTTGAAGAGAGCTGTTGAGATAAATCACTATGTTTACATTCTGGAGGAACAAAGTGTTCCGTTGGCAGAAGAGCACTCCACTGTCCACTGCCCCCCCCTCCCCAACCCTGGACTGTGTTTTTTTTTTATTTTATTGGACCCTTTTGTTAGCAATTTTTTTATTTTTTTCCATTTATTTTCTTCTATTTTGCAATACCCAACTTCTGCTTTCACGCCGTCCACAATTTGCAGATTTGCGCCAAAAACTTGAGTGACGTTTCTGAAACGTCTGCGCAACACAAATGTGAAGGGTTGGGGGGGCTGGAGGGGGGACCTGGGGGGGGCTGACACGTTGACTTTTTGCTGAGAGATGACAAAGAACATGTTCCATTCCACATGTTCCATCATTTCCGCCATCCCAGGAAGCAACACTCTCGGTGTTTTCACATTTTTTGGCAGGTGCATTTCAGTGACATCTAACATCTGCTTGACAACGCTCAAGTGTTTCCATTGCAGCTTTGTGAAAATTCCTATTAAAAAAAAAAAAAAAATCACAGCTTCGCGATTAATGAGGTTTTCAACGCTAACTGGGTCTTTGTTTAATC
The DNA here is from genome assembly GCF_046127955.1 of Nelusetta ayraudi. Taxonomy (NCBI): domain Eukaryota; kingdom Metazoa; phylum Chordata; class Actinopteri; order Tetraodontiformes; family Monacanthidae; genus Nelusetta; species Nelusetta ayraudi. The sequence goes on along the minus strand of NW_027466067.1, from coordinate 41,254 downwards.
TTAAGTGATGTTTGTTTTTTCCCTGCATATTTCAAATGTATGTTAACGTGATAAAAAAAAAAAAGAGCCTGTTTTTCAATGGTGTGTAAAGCTCAGGTCAGATTCTCTCACACTGTTTTCAAACGCGGAGGCCAAGGACTGCGTGGATATTGAACCACAACACTTTTTTTTGTTTCAGATGAGTCCTCAATAAAGAGTGTAAAAAGCTGTCGAGTAGCAGCCACTGAATGCTTATTTACTGCAGATGTGCGCTTCCCTCGCTCCCTCTCCCTTCCTCTCCCTCTTTTTTTTTTTTTTTTGCCAACAAGCTCTTTTGATTCGGAAAAAAAAAAAACCTTTACTGTGAAATAAAATTAGTTGCGCTCGAGACTTCTCTTTTTGAAAATAGAACCATTTTCAATTAAACATTTGAATGAAAACGATTTTGAAGCAACACTCAACATCTTTATTTTGTTTTGTCCAATAAAAAAAAATGTAACCTTACCTTTTTAAAGTGTTTTTTAACAAAAAACACGGGAACAAGAAAAAGAAAACCTTTTGAGGCATTTGGCAATGCCAATTATAATGTTTTTATCTCAATGATTTTAAGGCGCTACATTAGAAGAAGTTCCTGGATAAATGCCATTGTCGCGCCTCGCGTGTGGACCGAAACAAACCGGTGCAGGAGCCGCAGTCTCTGCCTGTGCCTCGGCCTCCCTGCTGAACAAATGAAGATACAACCGTTGCCTTTTTGTGACAATTCCCTGGTATTAGCAATGTCCTTTCCACTGGGCCATATAAGGTCACAGTCAGCGGCCTGGAGTCCCACTCTGAAAAATAATGAAAGCGACTCGCTGTTCTCCGAAGAGGATATTGAGTCTAGAGGTTAGACAGGATCTCTGATACCACTTTGTGTCCTCCGATGCTCGTTTTTACTCCCGCCATCCACTTTGCTGCTTTTTTTGAACGGTTCACTTGCTTTCTGAATCCTTATCGAGACAATTCAAGATACAAACCCCCCCCCCCCCTTTCATGAATAATAACAGCCGGCCTGAGAATCATTTGAGGTCTTTGTCCGCCACATTTGCGGCCTTTCATATTTCAACGCGCACAGCTTTGAGACATCGGCCACATTATATTGTCCCTTTATTGTCTGTGGGTGTTCAGAGAGTGGAATACTTTCTGTTTGGGCAAGTGCAGCTGCAGCACCGTTTGTCTTGGGCAAAAAAAAAAGACAGAGGGTGGAAAACTGCAACGGCAGAATGCAGCTGACTTTTAAAATGACAAAAAAAAGAAGCCTTTCACTGCCGGATGCTGTAGTTGCGCTTTGCGTGTATATCAAAACTAACCGGTGCAGAATGCAAAACGCAAGTAAGGAAATGTTTTGTGTACAGTACAGAGGGCCACACAGAGGGCGCTGTGATGGAACTTTCTGCTCTAGATGCTGGTTCCACTACACAGGGAAATGTGTTTTTTTCCTAAAGCTGAGCAAGGCAGAATTTTATGCAGAGCTGCTTTATTTAGAGCATTTTTTGGAAAATCTAAGTGTTGTAATGATAAATATATGAACTGTCAGGCACATGATGAGTGCTGGGTTGGAGTCCTGAACATTTAAATTGTAATTAAAGATCACAGATGTTTCAGCGCTGGTTGGGTCAGTTTCTGGCTTTGTTTCCATGTTGAAACAAATGCGAATTGTGGCGAAATTGTGTTTTCCTTTTAAGAAAACTGATCCGATATCTCTGTCAGTGAAAGTTGCAAAGTGATGGCAGTGAAGGTGAAACAATGCAAGCTATGATGCCTGGAATGGAATTACATTGCAGCCAACGTTTTCCCACACCCATGTGTTTGTTTTTTCTTATTCAACATTTTGAAAACTGACTCTTTTTTTAGAGCTAAAACCATGATATCAGACGAGCATATCTGAGAATGACGCGTCTGAACCTGCAGTCGCACTGACCGCCGCCATTAGCCAGGGAAGCAGGGGTCAACAACTTGAAAACTAATGGACGCCACTCATAGCACATTAAAAACCTGCATGAATATAGGCGTGGAATATGGAAAGCAGAAGCAGTGGGACCGGAGTGTCATCTTAAAATGATGGGAGGACGGACAGAAGCGTTAGACAGAACTTTGACACCCTCTGTCCCCTCTTTACACTTAAGACGTGTGAACCTGCAAAAATGAGATGTGCAATTAACGTGTGATATCACGCACGCACACACACACACACACACACACACACACACACACACACACACACACACACACACACACGCTATCTCATCGCTTCCTTCTCCTCTTTTGGACTCGTCTGATGTCCATTGTCCTTTCACACCGTTTGACTATCGGTGCGTCCAAACTGCTCCGAGGTTCTTCTCCTCGCGTACGATGGAAGGGAAGAGAATGATAGCCACTCTGCTTTTATTATCTCGAATGTATCAACTTAATCACAGCTCCATTCTCCCCCGGTGCTCCCCTGGGCTCACTGGGAGACACTGGAGGAAAATTGGAAAAGTATCACTGGGCTGGAGAGACGAAGCGAGATGGACGGGACGGTGGGGGCGGGGGTGCAATGTGGGTTTGTACGGGCGGCAGGGGAGTGGGGGAGGGTAGTGGAGTGTAACTACTCCAAAGAGAGGGGCCAAGAAGGAGAGGGAGGAAAGAGATAAACCTGTTAATTTTTCATCACCAGCCGGTCGTAATCACGGCGCTCGCTGCCCTCAGAGTCTTTAGCCTCGGCCAATTTCAGCATGTGCGTGGAGACGTAGAGAAGATAGATTGGGCTTCATTACCGAGACTTAAGGGACACTCGGGCAGCCCCCACCTCACCCAGCAGCCTTACCCCTACCCCTCGCCCTCCCCTGTCTCCCTGCCCCACTGCTCAAAGTTATAATAGTCACTATCATAAAGACACATATCCTCTGATAGCCGGCCGAAACCGTCTTAAGGCTATAAATCAACTCCCAACTTCATTTATTTGCCATGTTCCGTCGCAGATAGAACTAATGAACCGAAGGGAAAGTGAAAGTGCAATCAGAAAAAGAGCTGGATAAAGTTTTTTAAGTCACCAGTTGGAAAATTATTTGACCACTGGCACAAAGTGCCAGAAGATACTGTCCTACAAAGCTGAGGACTATTCAGATGCGTAGACTCCTTTTTTTTTTTTTTGCTAAGTGGATAATTTGACTGTGATAAACTTTAAAGGGGTACTTTGCCCAAAAGTGAAATTTAACCCATTTTGCAGCTTGCCTTGATGTTGATGGAGGTTCTTTTGACGTGCACTGCCCCACATAAATGGACTGGTACAGTTTCACAGGCAAAAATAATTCCTTATAATAAAAAGCATGTACTACAACTTAACCCCCTCAGCTCCCCAAACGGTGACTGTCAGGAGTAACTGCATACATTTGTCAATATTTTCATTGCAAACACAGGGTCTTCTGGATACTCACACACTAGCAGCACGGAGACACGTCATCATTTTTTCTTTCTCTTTTTCTTTCTTTCTTTTCACAGTTGAGTCTGCAGCTTCTCCAGGCTTCCGCTGGACAGAATTCTTCTCTGTCTGTGAAACCTCAGAGTGTTTGTGGATTAGAATGTGTGACCAGATCCTCCGTCAGAAAGGCTGAAATGCCCAGGTTTTTTTTTGGGTGAGCTTCCCCTTTAAACCTAACAAGACTTGGCGAAGGGCAGTCTTTCTGTGTGTGTGTGTGTGTGTGTGTGTGTGTGTGTGTGTGTGTGTGTGTGTGTGTGTGTGTGTGTGTGTGTGTGTGTGTGTGTGTGTGTGTGTGTGTGTGTGTGTGTGTGTGTGTGTGTGTGTGTGTGTTTAAAGTAAGAGCGCTGCTCTGTAGATGACACAAAATACTTGGCATTGTATAAACATGACTTTTCTAGAACATGAGCTCAGTCCTCCTGCGCGCGCACACACACACACACGCGCGCGCAGGCAAGCATCGAGCAGGTTAATAATGACTACAATCACCCATCCTCAACGCACGAACACACACACACACACAAACACAGTTGGGCAGCACATGGCCATGTAAGGGGAAAACCGCTGTGTGTGTTTACACTAAAACACCACTTGTCTGAGTAGCTTTAGGATCCAGGCGGAGCGGGCAGTCCTTTTAACAAGCCTTAACAGAAAAAAAAGAAGAAGGCAAACACAGCCCTGGCTTCACCTTCTCTCCGAGCTCCGACCGGTGTGATCGGCTCCGACGGGTGGCGACTGGCGTCGCCGAAGCTGCGAGCCCTAAAATTGGACACATGTGAGACGAGCGCGCAGGGCTGTTTGTTATGTCAGCGACACCAAACTGCAGCTGCTGCTCACCTCACTCCTTCTCCTCCCTCTGAGTGTGCATCTCCATTACCATTACAGCCCAGGGGCGTGTGTGTGTGTGTGTGCGCGTGTGTATGTGTGTGTGTGCGCATGCCCGTGTGTGTGCCCGCGTGTGTGTGTGTGCCCGCGTGTGTGTGTGTGTGTGTGTGTGTGTGTGTGTGTGTGTGTGTGTGTGTTAATGCGCGGGTCAGAAAGGCAGCATTTGTTCTGTAAAGGCCTATAAACATCTGCGATCCCTTTTTAGGGATTGTTTAGATTGGCGGAATGGGAAAATAAACTTTGCGAAGGAGGCCGGCGCTCCTTCTTGACAGAGAGATCTCCGCTACCATCACAAAATGTGTGTGCATGTGTGCGTGCGTGTGCATGTGTGTGTGTGTGTGTATATTTATGCGAGTGGAGCCAAAATGAGAGGTTCTTTTTCGGGTGCTGTTTGGGTGATCAGAAGAAGCTCTTTTTTAAGGGTGAACCCTCGGCAACCTCTCCACCCCCCAGCACCCCTCCTCCTCCGCCTCCTCCAACCCCCCCAGGCCTCCCTGACTCACCCAGCTCGCACTTCTCCTCTCTCCTCACCGGCCGTAACGTATCCCCTGTCTTTTCAAGGCCTTTGGCGAGGCCAGTTTGCACATTTTTCACCGTTAACGTTGTTTTACAGGCGAATTTCCCCGCTAGATGTTGACTTGGCGTGTGCGCCAAAACAAACCGGTGAAGGCGCCACGTTCTGCCCTCTAGTGATCTCTGGTGCAGCGAGCACGAAACCTGCACTTCCTAGGTGTTTCAGGTTCAACCTAAACTGATAAACCCTTCCCTAGTCACCCGCTCCATAGGCTCACTTAAACTCTGGGCAGCTCACACTTTTCTCTCCTCAACAGGCAAAACTTCTCCTCGGTCTCCTCTGCTTTTCACAGCCCATCTCCTCCTCCTCCTCCTCCTCCTCCACTTCTTCCTCCTCCTACTCCACCGCACTCCCAGTCGTTGTTGTGTCTGGGCCGCGTGCAACATGTGGTATACATCAAAACCCCTCCCTCCCCTCCTTTCCTCCTCTCCTCCGCCTTGCCCGCCCTCTCACTTATTCACACGTACGCAGCCCCGCCAGCACGCACCTCCAGCAGAGCAGATCTGCAAGTGCGGGTGCCGCCGCTGCCGCCGCTCTCCTTGAGAACGTCCAGCGTGAGGAAGTGGGGTGTCCGCTCAGCCGTGATTTAGGTCAGAGGAAGGCAGGGGGACGGGAGGCTTCTCTGCTCTGTGTTTATTTGAAGCGGGAGCCATTTACTGCTGTCTCTCGGCTAGTATTTATACACAGAACAGACACAGAGCAGATGCGCCGCGATACGAGCGGGCCGTGCATGCGTGCGTGCGTGCGTGTGTGCGCGTGCGTGCGTGCGCGGCCGTCCCTCCGTTCCGGCGGCGCAGACGTTACGCGTCTGGAAAGAAAGAGGGGGAGATTGTCGTTTGTGTACAGTGCAGAGTAAAATAAACGGCGGTGATTTGTGGTGCGGGGCCTAATAAAGGGGAGCGGCTGGCGATCTCTGCAGCGGCTGGGCCTCAGCGCAGTCGAGGGGGTGGGGGCTCCTCTGGGACGGCTGGCGGCCCTCCAGCCCGCTCCCAGCGTGCTGATTCACCTAATGAACGACGTCTAATCAATGAGCTGGGGGGGTAAAACAACCCTCCGTCCATCTGCTGCGCCGAGAGGTTACAGCCACAGAGTAAATAAAAGTGCATACGGCCGCGGGTGCGAACACGCGTGTGTGTGTGTGTGCGCGTGCGCGCGTCAGCCGTCAGGTTGTGTCTGCCGAGTCTGCGCGCCCGCAAACTAGTCCCACGACGTCGATCGCCCGCCTGCCATTACTGCAGGGTTACCGCGGCTTGTAAAAGCCTCGTTAACACAAAGACCTGCTCACATGTTAATTGGCTCATTGACTAATTATTTTTTGCATAAAGGCATGCGCGGGGAGAACGGCAGGCTAATTGAAAGTGACTATAGGTTTAATTACGTGGAGAAAAGGGTGGGGGTGGAGGTGGGAGGCGCAGATATGTTTTTTTACCCTCGCGACAATCATCTGATACGTTTTCCCCCTTTTTTCCCCGCTCTTATCTTCTCCTCCCTCTGATCTTCACAACCCACCTGTCACTTCCTTCTGTTTACCCGCCTGTTGTTGGCAATTACCTCTCACCGAGAGCGACGGGGGTGGGGGTTGGAGTCGGCTGGCAGCCGCCTCCTCCCCACCCCGAACCAAACTCTGATCTCCAGTCTTTTTTTTTTTTTTTCTCCTTCTGCCCGTGACTGACGGCGACGGCGACAACGAGAGATAAAAGCGTCAAACGAACGCTCAATCTCGCCGTAAACACAAACAGTTATTATTGTTATTTTATTTTTTATTTTTTTTTACGCGCTCCCTCCTCTCGTCGTCGCCTTCGCCCGGGAATAATTACGCGTGAATGCCAAGCTGTTAGTGCGGCCGCGCCTTGGGCCCCGCTAACCATCAGCAGATGTCAGCCGCGGTAGAAGCATCAGTGTGATCATGCATTCGCATCAACAGTAATCCGAGTCCAATTATTGGACAATACGCGGGGCTGACACACGCGTCGGGCCCTCAGACGGAGGAATGTACGAGCGGACGAATGTCTGTTAATTCAATTCCTGCCCACCGCTCGCTAAAAACACCACCACAAATTAAATCGGGCCGGGGAGAGCAGACGGCTAACAAAGGAAATTAACAATGATGCCGCCTCTGTATTAGGGCATATGGATTCGCTGCATGTTTTTGCATGCGCGTGTGTGCGGCTGCGGCCTCGTGCCTCCGTGTGCAGAGAGCGGGGTGGGGGGGGGAAAGGCCAGTTTTAATCAAGAAATCCATTCCACTTTTCTCACCCCTCTTCGCTTCTTGCTCCCCTCCCTCCGTGGCGGGCTTGTGTGGAAACAGAAGTGCTAAATTACCCTGGAGCAGTCAGACAAAAACATCTTGTTGGCTTCTAAATTGCTTTGCATGCATATTAATTGGGCAGAAATCCCTGCAGTGTATTTGGTTTCGCACGAGCGTTTTCCGCGCGACTTGATGAGCGTCTGTACTCTGCATCTGTGTATGTACTGTATGTATGTGTGTGCACTCGTGCGAGTGCGTGTGTGTGTGTGTGTGTGTGTGTGTGTGTGTGTGTGTGTGTGTGTGCATGCCTGTGTGTGAGTTGGGCAGAACCAGCGAGCTATTATAGCCGGAACGGCTTGCAGAGATTTGGAGGTTATCTGTTTTTGTTGGTTAATTGTGAAGCTGATAGTATCGAGAGTTTGGGCCAATTCAAGTGGGCTTTCAGCCAAATTACCTCAGTAATCGCCTATATCCAAGTCCCTGGATGCTCTTACCGAGACAGAGCCTGGGAAGCCCTGAAGTTCAGTGGAGAAGGGCAGATCTGACCCCAGCTTTGGAAAGCTTACACTGTAATTGAAATTACAGTTTTTTTTTCCACAGCGTTATTGGATTGCTGACAAGATTTCACCCAAAATTCCATTTGTGGTCAATTTATCCTGTTTGTTTTTAATTAATGGAGGAAGTTAATGAACTCAGAGGGAATCTTAGCCAAACGATCAGAGTTTCCTCCGTGTTACGCTGTAATCTTTTAAGCAGTAGGGTTCGGAATTGGAGCATGAAATTGTTTGAAAGTAGAAATAGGAATTCGCTTTGGAGGGAGAGCGCAAACACTGAAAGTCATACATGTAGAGGGCACATTCAATTTTGTCAATATATTTCATTTGCAATGTTGCGGGCTCTGTCTGAAGATCATTTAAAAGGAGTAACACATGTTGTGATATAAATATCAAACAGTAGCAGCTTGAACGACTGGGTTGTCAGTGAGCACTGAATAGCAGCAAAGTGACTTTGCTCCATGTGACAATTACACAACGACTAAATTGTAGCCTAAGAAAATAATTCCAAGAGAAATACCACGAGCTGGATAGTTTCTGTACACATCCGTGAAAAACTTTGACGTATAACGGTGACATTTCCTGCACAGCTCTCTCACAACTTTAACAAATTAATTCCTCACAGGGGTAAATGACTAACACACACACACACACACAAGCACACAAAGACTTTTCTCTTTCTTCTTTGAAAGCACTGTTCCAGTCTTTTTGAAAAATGAGCTGCATTTCATACAAGCATTTTGTTGGGGCAGTTTTGCTCGCTTTATCTTGTCTTTTTTTCCAAAGATAAATTATGCTGCCGCCGTCCTTGTCCAAGCAGAAAGTATTCCACTCAGTGAACGGCCTAGGATAATAGAACAATATAATGTGGTTGATGTGCGAAAGCCACGCGGGCCGAGATGTAAAACACCAAGGATGTGGCAGACAAAGACCTCGGACGATTCTCCGGCTGGATGTTATTATTCATGAGAAGAGATACTTTTTTTTTTTTTTTCTTCCATGTCTTGGATCCCGTAGATAAGGATTGGCGAAAGCAAGAGAATGGTTAAAAGGCAGCAGAGTGGATCGAGGGAAGTACAAACGAGCAGCAGAGGACACAGAGTGGTATCACAGACCTGGTGACTCTGTCACGACCTCCAACCAAACCACCCGCCAGTGTTGGGACAGGAATCCTACTCGACAGCCTCTTAATGGAACGCTGAGTTATTTTTGTCATCTTCACAGAGCGCCATTTAGGACTGAAGGCCGCTGTCGGTGACCTCATGTGGCACAGCGGAAAGGACATTGTTAATACCGCTGAATAGTCAACGATCAGCCACGGCATTAAGCCTCTTCTCTGCCATTCATCACGGGCAGAGCAAAATGTTCTAGTGGGGAACCCTGGAACCTTTGGTGCCCTCCTTCTTATGGATACTCTCTGACCTGTAAAACCACATTAAACATGTCTGTTTTTTTTTTTTTCAAAAAAAAATGTGAGCAATTTTTTTTTTTACCCTTTATAGTGGTGGCAGGGTTGGAGTGGGGGATTAGTCCAATTTTATTTCTGAAATCTATTGTATCCGTCAAGCTAATCTTCAATGGACATTTCCCTTTTTTTTAATTGTTGGGCTTTAAATTTCTTCCATAACCTTTCTACCCATATATAAAGAGTTAAAACATCATTTAATTGAGAATAAGCTACTGTGGAAAAAACCTCAGAAGACGATCAAGAGAAAGAAACCACCATTGTTACCATGAGATTAGTGCGGATGAGTTTTTGAACTCAGCTGGATTTTCACATTAATCGAACGACACACAAAACATCGCTGTCAGCATTTCTTAGTGGACAGCATTGCTTTGCTGTCGCCCCAACAGGAGCTTAGTTAATCACTTCGGAAACTTGGGACCGATGAAACAAATCTGTTTGTCTGAAATGTGATTTTCTTAATCACCTTCCAAGTCTTGCCCTCCTTTCCCCAGTGGGGTACATACTCTTCAAAGGGTTCAGGCAAACCTTCCAGCCGGTAAACCAAGTCGTGTTGCGTCCCTCAGAACAACCTGAGCCACAAATGCGTCAGTTTGTCCGGAAACAAGAGGGTGACTCGATCTCCAGCGACGGCCTTCTTGGGGAGACACGAGAAATGCAGAATCACTCCCAGTGGGAGGCGGTGCCAGGGATATCAAGGACAGTGGGCGGAATCCGGTCTTGGGCGTAACGGACTTCCACTGTCCCCGATGGCGATGTTGAGGCTGCAGGTGTCTCTATGTCTGCTGGCGATGCTGCGAGCTGTGAATCGGAGCGTCGAAGACGCAGCGTTAGTTCTCGGGGGCCGACCCGTCGCCAGCTTGGGGAGGCTGGGATAAATTAGCTGAGCGGAGGAGGAGTCACCTGTAGTTATTCCCCTTTGAAATTTTAATTGGGGTATTGGAGCCAAATGGGGCATGTTAACAGCACCTACTGGAGACAAATTGGATTTTTAATAATAACAATATCAAAGTGAATGGAAGCCGCACAATGCGGCGGTTAATTAAAAGTAACAGATAAGTCCTATTTGTCCAAAGTTGGAGGTGCTGGTGTGTCACATTTGGCTGCGGTTGTCTTTCCCCCCCCGCCCCCGCGTCATATTTTGCGAACCCGCTCTCTTTGCCGTGCCTGTCGCTGAAGTGTTTGTGTGCGTATGAAATAGACGTTAAAACCCCCGCGTACGCCGCCACTCCCTCGACAAATAAGATGTCACACTTCCTCGCAGTCATTTGCTTCGTCCTGCTGAACGTGCGAAAAAAAAGGCGGGGGGGGGGGGGGGGAATAAAAAGCGGCAGCAGCAGCAGCAGCAGCAGCAGCGCACACTTGCGCACGCAGCAGACGCGAAGCAAGGAGCTGCGAACGTAAACACTTAACCCTGGAAAGATTCAATGATGGCGGATAAAAGAGTGATTTGTGTTCCGCTAAGGGGAAAATGAGTAATCCTATCATTCGGCGTGACATGCAACACAACACGGCGCATCAGTCACAGGCAGACGCACGCACACACACACACACACCGAACACACGGCACTAAACACTGCCTATCAGGATGATAAAAGCCTGCCTCACCCACACAATAAAGTGTTTGATTTTTCTATTTTCCGTGTCATTCATTTTCTCCCCGTGCCGCCAGTAAACCCGTCAACCCCCCCCCCCCCCCCCCCCCCCACACACACACACACACCCTCCCGGCGGCATCTTCTTCCTGACACAACAGCACGCTGCTTGTGTATTCATGTAAATATCTCCACTCTCTATAAATATATTTATGAGATTTAATACCTTTCTGTTTTTTTGTCGAACCGTAATACTTCTCACGCTGAGCCTCGGCTTTTTACACCCTCGTCAAAGACGAGAGCTCGCACGCAAACTGTCATACACGCGCACACATCCACAGACACACTCACACACACACGCGTGTGTGCGCGTGTGCGAGGCTCGCTTCGGGTGCATACCAATCCCTCGGTCTTTCTTCCTGCCGGGGCATTAATTCCTGCCCATGTTTCCATCTGATTACGGTCCGGTTATACCCGCAACTAATTGAACATTAAATATAAAGAAAGTTAATGAAAATGTCCTTTATCCCCTCCAAACTGGGCCTGAGAACGCATCCATTAACGCAAATTAATCTGGGCTGGGGTGCGTGTTGCAGGGGAGAGGGAGAGATATGCATAGTTTGCTGTTTCTCAACCCCCCCACCCCCCCTCATGTTCGACCTGAATTATGGCGGGACGATCAAATAACAAAAGAGGCCTTGTCCCGATTCCCGCAGCGTCGAGTCGGACTGGAAGCCAGGCCACCTCGGCTCTCACCTCGGAGTCCCGGCGTTCTCCTCTTACTGCCGCTGTCCGACGGCGAAGACCACCGGCACCTTCGTCCCACGGCCCCGGCCAGAAATTGCCCCGTGTGGGCCCGGAAGGAATCGCGAGGTTTCGGCGTCGGGTCTCAAACAGAAGGCGACGTGAACACAGTTGCAGGCCCGTGATAGAAACCGACTTCGTTGGACGGCGGAACGGTAAAGCCTGGACTGTCAGTGTACATCACAACCTCAGAGTCATAATCTTTTATTCAGTGAGGGAAGCATCCTAACGAAAATTGAATAAACGTTCATGAACCCCCCCCCCCCCTCGTTCTTCAAACGGCCTCGTTAGTTTTGCTCCTTTTTCTGCTTTCCTGCCACGCGTGGCTCCGACTCCTGCTGCGAGTGCGGCCTGCAGACAGACAGACAGACAGACGGACGGACAGACAGACAGACAGACGGACGGACGGACGGATGGACGGACGCGAGCGGGAAAAAAAGGAGGAAACAATGAACGGATGGACGCTTTCATTCCTGTTGAAAGGAATAAACGCCAAGGCATTTATTTTGTCTATTATCCCACTAAAAAGCCCTCTCCATTCCTGCCTCCCACACCCCTCCCCCGCCCAACCACCCTGCGCCAGCCCCCACCCCGAGCCCATGGCATTAGCATCTCTCCTGGCCAGCGAGGGGTTAACTAACCCGTTTAAGGGGAACCACAGAAAACAATACTCGGACCCCAAAAAGACAATGGCGGCGCCTTTCTCCTCCGTATTTGTAATTTAACATCAAAAGGCTCCTCTCCCAGCGACCTCTGAGAGCCGGCGTCTCTTTAATGAAGCGCCCCACCCCCCTTAATCACATTCAAATTGGTTAGTGTTCAGAAAATAGAAATATGTATTAGATAGCAATAAATTTTCATCATTGGCTAAGCCTGCTTCTTAATTGTCCTGTCCCAAGGCTTGGGAATTTCATTGTTCGTTAGGTGCTTAAGTCCCCCATCTCATTCAGTCTCTCTGACATTACTGCTGAGGGCCCTAATGCCCAACTAATTTGAATGGGGATTTACATGATAGAGCAGGGAGCATTAAAATGTGGAGGAAAAGGAGAGGAAAAAAAGGGGGAGAAACGGCTTCTTTCACTTCAAAAGTCACTTTGTTCAAAGTCAAATGACAGTGTTTAAAGATGCTCTATCTCTCTCTCTCCCTCTCTCTCCTCAGGATTTTTCTCTTTTTTTTTTTTTTGGACAGCGGCGCCGGAGTTTAATGGTTCGTTATCTTAGCCGCTCTCTCCTCGCGGCGCCTTTTTCTCTCCTCGGGCCGCCGAACCGCGCGCTTTTGTTTAGCGGCGTCACGCTGTTTTTAGGGGCCGCGCGTTGTTTTCCAGAGCCACACTTTGAATTGCAAAAAAAAAAAAAAGAAGAAGAAGAAGGAAAAAAAAAAAAAGAAAAAGGGAAAAACCGCTCTCCTGGTTTATGCGGACCGTCACTCAAAAGTGTGTCATCAGAGGTTTTAGCCCATTGAAGAGGCATGAATGTCCTTATTGGCACATTCTTGCATTCGAGTGCTCTGTAACTGTGTGCGTCGGCGGATGTGTGTGTGTGCGTGGGTGCGCGCGTGTTTGTGCGTGTGTGTGCGTGTGTGTGCGTGTGTGTGTGGCACTGGGGCCTTTACTTTTTTATTTTTTTTTAATTTTTTGACGTCACTTTCGCTGCTGCCTGCTGCGCCCGCTGTTCCTGGCCCCTCCGCTGCAAAAATGCCTGCGACCGCTCAGCGTTTGCTGCGGCTGCGTTCGGCAGTGGATCAGTAGGCTGCGCTCGTGCTCGCGCCCCGTCCGCGCTCCTCCCGGCGTGTTTATTTTGGACCGGCGTGAAATGGAAGCGGCGGCGATAAAGAGAGTCAGATGTTTCCCCCGACGCGCTCGGTCGGACGGCGCTGCGCGTCTGGCGGCGCAGGCAGACACATAAATGTCCAGCAGTCAGCCGCAGCGTAAACACTTTGGAAGCGGCGGGAATTAGATATTTGGCAGCCGGGCGGCCCCGACGTCCGTGTGTGCGTCCGCTTGTCCGTCCCGTGGTGCGACTTTGTATTTCTGTCGCACGCTGACGCACCTTTAAAGTGAGAAAACCTGCCGACTTGTTGTCGAGCTCCTCTGCCGCGCCGCGTCGTTGCCAATGCGAGGTGAGGAGCAGCGATACGACCCTGGAGAGGCCCGG
>NW_027466067.1:12500-22500 GCF_046127955.1 Nelusetta ayraudi | reverse complement strand
GGATTAATGTGAATGTGTCAAGAGAGAAAATGTCTTCATTCCCACTTTTTTTTTGCCTTTCCTTTTAGTCAGAAACATCAGTGAAGCCCTGTCTTGTTTGCTATTTTGCAGAAGACTGGTGTTACCGTTTATTGTCCATCAATATATGTGTAACGTCGAGTGTATGTGTGAAATAATTTAATCCATTTCAGCCTCACTTGCCCACAAAATCCGTGTGCGTGCGTTCACACCAGCCCTGTTTTATCGTACTGGTCCGTTTAGTGGCTGGAAAACACAGTGAACCAAAAGCATCAAATGGACTACAACACAGGGCGTTAGGAGTAAACCCGTCCTGGAAAAAAAAACATGCGTCTGTGCTAAGCGAGTTGCCCTGCATTAGCCAATCGAAGAGTGAGGTGTCTGGTTCGTTGTTTGTCCTGTCTTGATGCAGCGCCACCACAGACGAGAAGGGAAAATGCTTCATTCAAAGGGTTTGGGCAGTTTGTTCAAACTTTTTCCAATGTGAAAATCATAAATCAATCCAAATATTACACACTGGAGCTTTAAAACAAATTAATTCATGAATCACACTTCCATTCCATTGACTCGACTCGTCTGGCGTTCTAGAGGAACTCTTGCAGCTCCACTGAAGTATAAATAGACCCCATGCAGTTTTTTCTTTTTTTTTTTTTTTTTTTTAGTAAACCTTGGCTGCGCGGGGCCGGAGATGTTGAGGCGGTTTTACGCGCTACGGCGCTGCGAGCTCGTTGGCAGGCGGCCGCAGCTGGCACCCGCCTCCCAGCCTGGGCGGGAATCAAACCCACAACTGAGGCGGCTCTCAGCCTGCTCTTCATCCCAGACTGCTACTGCCAGCCATAGGAAGTCCTGGGAGGATATGGATGGCACACGCGCGCACACACACACACACACACACACACACACACACACACACACACACACAGAAAGAGGCAGTTCCACATTTAAATTAGAGAATGAGTTAACCGGCTGCGCTCACTCTGCAAAACCAAACATATCTTTAGTATAAAGCCCGAAAAGTGAATTTTAACCCCATAGATTAATAGACGTAAAAATGGTCATGAGGAGGGCGTTTGGCTGCTGCAAACGACAAAGAAGACACATATACACATCAACGGGCATATACAGACAATTATATAATTTCTTTCTTACCTTTTCTGTCGTTTTTCTCAGACATCCGTCAACAGGACTTCAATATAACAACCTAATATTAAGGGTGAGACTTCACTTCCTTAAAACTCTCACTTGGTTAAAGTAATTTTTCATTAACTGTCCTAATGGTTTGGTGCATTTAAAAAAGAAAAAAAAACTTTTCAGTTTGAGAAAACTGAATTTCTGTTTGTAACAAAACCCCTGATTCATCTCTTGGAAATAATGATTTTTTTTTTTATCAGCAGGAAAGTTTTTTTTCCTCTTCCTTTTTTTCATTTATTTTTTTTCAGCCTGTGATATTTGGTGTTTCATTTACGCTTTCAAATGAGCTCCAAATATTTTCCTGCACTCCTGTTTCTAATTTCCATGGGAGAGCCTCATTATAAAGGAAACGCCTTTGGAGGAAAATGTTCGAATCTTTTTTGGACTCTCGACGTTTTCGCATCATCTGCATCCCATTGACCTTTGACACGAGAAGTGCGTGAATACGACAACGGTTGTGTGGCTGTGCGCGCGTGTGTGCGCGTGCGCGTGTGTGGGAGACTGTTTGTTTTGGTAAACGAGACAGGCCAGAGGTAAAACGGTAGAACGCGCTCATTCAGCGTAGATTAAATGACTTTTTTGTTCGCTTTGCTCCAGATGTTGGGTCGACGTGTTTTATTTTTACATTCTTGGCCCGCGGCCCGTATATATTTTGGATTGGACGGGGAGTATATAATATCGCTGGAAAATGCTGCGGTCTGGTACCTTTTAAATAACATTTCCTCCTTTTTCTGCCGCTGTCCTGTTTTTCTTTCCATGTTGTCTTTTATTTGGGAATGAACTTTGAGAGGTGATGTTTACAAAAGCCCTGAAATGAAACTGGCTGCCGGGATCAGGGAGTCGCTGGAGACCCCAGCACACACACACACACACACACACACATTCTCTCTGTCTCACACACACGCACACACACACACGGATGCGGAACTCATTAAGACTGTGCACACACGTCGTCGGTGCAAATTTCAAGGTTTGGGTGAGGAGGAGGACGTGAGGGTTTGGAGTGAGAAGGTCACTTTTGGGGTGGCCGACGACTCCGACGGCGCTGAGTGGGAGATGAAGTCCTTCCAATATTTGCCTCTCTCCCTCCCTCCATCCCTCCATCCCTCTCGGCCATTCGGAGGAATTAAACAAAAAAGGAGCTCGGGGGAGCCTCGCTCTGGCTCCGGGGCCTCCCTCCCCCCCCACCCCGACCGTCTCTGATTTATTTCAGGGCAGACCTGGGCCAAAATCTACGCTCCGAGCCGTTAACGGCGCCGCGGCGCTGCTGCGACGGAGCTCCGGGGAAATGGAACGACGCAGCATCGGTCCGTCTGCGGTGTTTGAGAAGCCACGGCCAGAATGAAAACCTCAGATCCCCTCCTCTCGTCTGCCCTGCGTGTTTACCACTGCAGCTGTAACAGCTGCTCAGGTTGATTTACTCATTTGCAATCCAGAACTACCCACAGATGTGATAATATTCTCTGCTGTGAGGCGTCAAGGAGGTGCGTGTCGCTGCGCGTTTTTCTGCAAAAGAGTAACTTCTCTACTGCTGTGTGAACAACCTCGGGAAGGTCGCAGGCTCAATTCTGACCCTGGGTGTGTAGATTGCGTGGATGTCTTGTGAGATTCTTTTCCAGTGGCCACTCGAGGTACTGCAGTCAAAAACCTCCATACGGCCCAAGAAGCATTTTCCCCGTAGACCACAATACAACAGTAAACAGCTGTGAAACAGCTGACGGGATGACGGCTGGAAAGCGGCTCATAATAAATCACTGTGTTTTAGATTTTTAAATCATGGACTTTTAACGTTTCAAAAAAATGATAAAGAGCAGGAAATTGCCAGAAAAGAATTTATTCCCAGCGTGACGTCACTACGTTTGCACGTGCTGTGCCTGATTGGCTGATGCATCCAGATGTATCATGGGTACACACTAGGCATGGTCAGTTTGCGCTGGTTGAGCAACTACATTGAAATGCATGGGCTGCCATATTGGATCCCGGGGGCTTGGTGGGTTGTCGTGAAGGAAATATTTGAAATAAAAGTTCAATCTGCATGTTGCCATGTGTCTGGCTTGGTTCTGGCACCTCTAAACGTGTGGTTGATCTGCTTGTCTCTATGTGTTGGTCCCGGTATGAACTTGTGTCCAGGTTCAAGCCCCCCCAACTTCCCCCCCAGCTACCCTGAGACACCTGGGATGGACATCAGGGAACTTGAGTGCAGAAGAGGCAGCGACAGGCAGAGACAAAGACCATGAAATGTAGTAAAACTACACTTAAAGTTTGAAAAATCGACCAGAACAACAGTAGATTAGACGATGTCTGAACACAGGATGGGCGTCTCACACCAGCGTGGTGTCGGCAGTGCAGCAGAAGATAAAAACCACTAATATTTTTGTCACGTCTGTGAAGGGCCGCCTGCTCGTGTCAGGATTCCAGTGTCAGGTGAACAGCACTGAGGTCCAGTAACATCAGAAGTGTGAGATTCTGGCTCGCACCAAGAGTCGTTGAGAGGAGGCCGACCTGATCGGGCCACTCAGCGGTTCCTCCTTCATCGCTTGTTTGCCTCTTTTTTTCTTTCTTTCTTTTTTTTCTTCTTTTTTTTTTACCCCCCCTTGCGCAGAGCTTTTGTGGACAGCAGAGTTATCAAAATTTGGGCCGTGGTTAAGCAACGTCCAGCCCCCTAGAAGTGAAGAGAGTATTGACCAGAGAAGAAGAGCGACTCTCAACTTCTGTGTAGGGGAGGGGGACAGGACGAGTGTTGTTGAATGAGAGATGGGAGAGACAGAGAGGGAGAGAGCGAGAGAGAGGGTGCAGCAGCACCAAAGTGAACCGCAGGCACGGAGAGAGGGGTCAGAGGTCGCTGGGAGGGGTGGGTGGGCGGTGTACAGGGAGCGAAGGAAGACCCAGAGCTGTTACCCAGACCAGTTCCACTTTGTTTAGTCTGAAGAGAAGACACCAGTTCAGAGAGGTGGAGGAGGAGGAGGAGGAGGGGGGGGGGGTGGAGGAGGAGGAGGAGGCAAGGCAGGTGTGTGTGTGTGTGTGTGTGTGTGTGTGTGTGTGTGTGTGTGTGTGTGTGTCCGTGCATAGTATAAGCCTTTTTACAATAGTGTATTTGATGTAATCTCATTTATTTTTCCCACGGTGCCAAGTTAAGCAGTTGACACAGTGGACAGCAGTCACATCAGGCTTCAATCAATCAATCAATCAATCAATCAATCGATCAATCGATCAATCAATCAAAATTTAGTTAGATTGTTACAACATCCCAAAAGGGGCCAAAGTGCTTTTACCATAAAATTAGAAGGAGAAAACAAGTGCAGTGGGTACAGTGAAATCAGAAAGGTGTAGAAAATGAACAAACTGTTTCAATGCTGTCAGACGTTAAAGTCGCACTAAATAAATAAACCTGCCGTCAGTCTGTGTTTGTCCACATTTGCTTCTGTTTTAAAAAGAAATGGTTTTGCCGTGTGCTCTGAAAAAAATAAGGTGTGCCGCCACCGCCGCCGTTTGGGGCAATACTTTAATCAGAGAATTTCCCACCTAAAAAAAACGGCTCATGTAATAAGTTTCCACTGACCTGCTGCTTCCATTAAAATAATGAGTCGGTATCGGCGCTAATTATGCTGATGAGTAAAACTCTGTCATAACTAATCGCAGTAACAGCCCGAGACACAAATGGAGAGGAGAGCACTTTTTAATCCTCGCGGGCTCGTTTGTGCGCGCGTGTGTTTTTCTGTGCGTGCTTGTGTGTGTGTGTGTGTGTGTGCTTGTGTGTGTGTGTGTGTGTGTGTGTGTGTGTGGATCCCACCTCTCCACCCCCTTCCCCGCTCCCGTCCCTCTGGATCTCACCAGATTCAGGCCTCAAGGGAGGTCAGCTCCTCTTGACCTCTGCGTTCCACAGCCCGCCACCACAACAAGCACACGCACACACGCACACACACACACACACACACACACACACACACACACACACACACACACACACACACAGATAGAGGCAGCACAGGCAGCCAAAACACTTCAAACAGGAACACACCCAACCAAAATGGAAATGAATTCAGACAAAACAAGGCGCTGGAAACGCTAAAAGCAGCTAGCTAGCAGCGGGGGGGTGCGGTGGGGGGTGCAGTGGAGGTGCTGGGGGAATGGATGCAGCGGAATCGAGGCAGGAAGCAAAAAGGAAAAGTAAATGAAATACTGGAAAAGTCAAAGTGCTAAAAAAAAAAACCCACAAAAACACATAAAACAACAACCCAATAGAGTTGACAGGAAAAAAAAAAGAGCTGCAAAGGAAATGATGTAGGGCCACTGGGCCTGGGGTGGGGGGGTGTGGGGTTTTTGGGGTGGAAGAGGGGGCGGGGGGGATCCCGACACGCATCATCATCATCCGGACGGAGGCCTGTGCGTTTTCACCTTTCAGCGTTTCCCAAAAGCCTCCTCATTGTGGCCGTGCACAGATAGAGCTTTGTCTGGCTGGAATTTGGTTGTGTGCTCCACGAGCATTCCCCAGCCCTTCACTCACTGACCTCTGACCCCTGGACGCACACACACACACACACACACACACACACACACACTGGCCGACGTAAACACATGCGCTCATTGATACGCGAGGGCTTTTCCAAAACATAAACGCGGTGTTTGAAAGTTTTCCCGCCGACTTCAGAGCCTCGAAGCCGCCGGCCGAGTTTTCGTCTCCTTCAAACAAACGACAGAAACTCCAAACCGTCGCTTGTCGTCCACGTGAGAAAAACATCTGCGTCGTGCGGGAGTGTTTTTTCGCAGCGTGCGCGGCCGCCGGACTGAAGTGGCTCCAGCCTCATCAAAGTGGGACGGAGGAAAGACAGAGAAACTCCGACGAGCCTCCCGCTCCTCTTCTTCTTTTTCTTTTCCACATCTCTTTTCTCTTTCCTACGCCCGTCGTAAGAAGAAATCGATGTCTCAGAAGGACCGGGTGAGACACAAAGATGCAGACACAAAGAGCCGCGTACGAACGCGCGCACGTACGTACACGTGCGCTCGGGTGCCGAGCGGACGTGTACAAAGGAGGAGTGGGTCGCTCGGCGCTACCTTCCCTGTTCTGCTGCTGCTGCTGCTGCTGCTGCTGCTGAGGCCATTGTCAGCGCCGGCGGTACTTGACCTTGCGATGAAAAGGGACGGAACGCTTTTTTTTTTTTTATGCGGCCGCTTGTACGCGGAAAAACTTGAAAAACTGGACGGTCTCATTGTCCCCCTGTGAAAGTTGTTTATCGCCGCCGAGGGTCCCTTTGAGTCGTTCTCCCCTCAGATGATCAAACTCCGCCGCAGTACACAAAATGTCTTCCGCCGCGGCTGCGTTGGAAAAAAAAGAAAATAAATCCGCAAACTAGCGTCCTTCAAGATGAATTTATTATTTTCTTTTTTAATCCCTTTTTCCTCTTTTTCACTTTCTTTTTCTTATTTTTCGGAAGGATGATTTTAGATTTTCCCGTTTCCCCTTTCTTTGTGGAGTTTGCATCGTCTCCCTGTGTCTGCGCAGGTTCTCTCCGGGTTCTCCGGCTTCCTTCCACAGTCCAAAAACATGCGTGTGAGGTGCATTGGAAACTCTAAATTGTCCATAAGTGTGTGTGTGTGAGTGTGAGTGTGAATGGTTGCTTGTCTCTATGTGGCCCTGCGACGAACTGCTGACTTGTCCATGGTGTCACCCTGCCTTCAGCCTATGACACCTTGATTAGACTCCACATGCAGGATAAGACAGAAAATGTGTGGATGATGCCCTGAATGGCCACTAGGGGCAGAC
The DNA here is from genome assembly GCF_046127955.1 of Nelusetta ayraudi. Lineage (NCBI taxonomy): Eukaryota > Metazoa > Chordata > Actinopteri > Tetraodontiformes > Monacanthidae > Nelusetta > Nelusetta ayraudi. The sequence continues at coordinate 15,530 of NW_027466067.1, read as the reverse complement.
CAACTTGCAGTGAGCGAATGAGTAAATAAAAACCTTTTTGATTGTTAAACCCAGTACGACAAATAACTGCTGCGTCTTTCAGCATTGTTGTTTACTATGGTTCTTCTCTGTCGTTGGTGCCGGACATCGGCCCTTGCACTTGTGTGTGTGTGTGTGTGTGTGTGTGTTCATTTGTGTGTGTGTGCGTGTGTGTGTGTGTCACTCTGTAATGGATCAGTATGAATGCCTCGTTAGCGGGCGCCACTGAAACCCAGTAGGCCCTTCAGGATATGAGTACCGTTTTAGAGAGCAGCTTTTGCTGTCGCACTTTAAGTACCACTGACACAATACGTTCTGCTCACACACGTGCACACACACACACACACACACACGCACGCACACGCACGCACACACACCATACGTACGTACGCAGAGGCTAGCCCACGCTAACGCACTCAACAAGCACTTGTGTGTGTGTGCGCGTGTGTGTGTGTTTGTGTGTGTGTGTGTGTGTGTGTGTGCGCGTGTGGGCAGCTGGCTGAATTGATGGAGCTGGGTTGTGCATCCTCTGGGGAGCAGAAACACGCCACTCTGTTTAGCATCAGAAAGGCGACATTCACTCTTTTCATCTGAGAGGTGAACTGAGGAATGCCCTCAAGGTGTGCGGATCCGGGGACGAGGACGGCCGCGGGGAGGTGGTGGTGGTGGTGGTGGTGGTGGGGTGGTGTTAGGTAGCCGCTGATCTCTCTCTCTCTCTCTCTCCACCTCTGTGTGTCAATCCTCTCCTCGCTCGCCCGCCGTCAACATTTCCTCCGACGCCGTTCAAAGACTCCTGGCAGCAGGAGAACAGAGGTGACAACTGTAAACAGCGGGTGGATCTTTTCATTCGCTCCCTATCTCTCCCTCGCTCTCTCTCTCTCTCTCTCCCTCTCTCTCTCCCTCTCTCTCTCTCTCTCTCTCTCTCCCTCGCTCTCCTTGTGCCTGTGACACGTCCCCGGCCTTGTTTGGTCTCTTTTGTGTCTCTCCTTCGTCTTTTTTAACAAAAATCAAACGGCGGTGGCAGTGGGAGGAGCGCCGATCGGAGGCACAGGTAGCAAACTTTTCAGCGGGAGTTTTCACAGCGGAGGAAAAAAAAAAACGGAATCAAGCAAAAACAAAACATAAAACAGCCCTATAACGCGGAAGGGGGAGGGTGGCGGGGGGGAGTGGGGGTGAGACGAGGGGGAAGTTATTTTCTCTTCTGTTTTTTTTTTTTTATTGAGGCGGCTGCTGCCGCCGCCACCGCCGCCGCCGCGTGTACTTCTGACAGGTGGGAGGCATTGTGTTGGCGCGCTAATTAGCATCGTTAGCGGGGCCAATCCGCCGTGAATGGCAAGAGATAGCGTTAGCGACGTTTGTGCACAGCAGTGAGTGAGGAGGGAAGTGGCGGGCGGGCGGGCAAAAGCTGTATATGCTCACGGTGCATTAGGTCTGATAAACCTGCAGCTCTTTAATGGACTCAGCAGGGGTGTGTGTGTGTGTGTGTGTGTGTGTGTGAGAAGAAGTATAAAGAAGTGTACAGGGCTCTGCTTCAGGCCTTCCTTTTCAGTACTTTGAATCCGACCTCTGAGGAGTTCCTCAAAAAAAAAAAACACACAAAAAAACGGTGACACACGCATAAGATAATGAGCCATTGTGTTTGTGTGTGTGTGTGTGTTTGTATGTGTGTGTGTGTGTGTGTGTGTGTGTGTGGTGCCCTGACAAAGGTTTGGGTGTAGTGATTTTACAGATCAGGCTTCTCCGTTTCCTCCCGAACCCTTGAGGGTCGGCTTACAGACGGGGTCTCGCTTTTCAGGCTGCCGGCTGTATGAACGCTCCCGACCTACGAACAGGACACACACACACACACACACACACACACACACACACACACACACCCTCTCCACCTGGGCATGCTTTTGATGATGTATCAGGTAGATCGGCCCAAAGGGCCCCACCGGGCCACACCTGTCAACAACAACAACAACAACTGCCAAGACGTCCCGTCATCCTTTCTTCTACGCAGCCAATCAGATCGAGCTGAGACACAGCAGCACGTACGACGTTGTGATGTCACGCTGGGAATAAACTCCTTTCTGGGGTTTTTCTGGCCTTTATCATTTTTTTTAATGACTAAAAGACCATAACTGAAAAATCTACAGTAGAAAGATTTGCTATGAGTCGCGTTTCAGGTCACAGTCGTCCTGTCAGCCGTTTTAAAGGCGTTGAGTTTCGTATTGCGGTCTTTTTGGGCCCTTCGGATTTTTTTTTTTTTTGCTACAGTACCTCGAGTGGCCACTGGGGGAAAATCAGCGCACCGCCATATTGCCAGTCCAGTATCTAGTTCTTATAATACACCCATGGAACGGCCCCTTTAGCGAGGCTAATGTCGTTGTATTGGCATTCGCCTCCTGCTAAAACTGATGCCTTGTTGGGCTTTCCAAAGTTTTGGTAGGCAGACTTAGAGGGCGGAACAAACACCTGGCCGGCTTTTAGCGGCGCACACACTTTCCATCAAGTTTCGAGTTTCCACAAAGCCTTTTTCATGCTAATCATTTGTGCGCTCCTTTGAGCTGGTTCTTAGTCTCTCTTTCAAACCAGAGCTAATAAAAAGGGACAACGATGATTATCGAGTCATATGGAAAGAGCAACGCTTAAGTCTCCTTTATCTTTACTGCCAGGATGGGGACCGTCGGACACGTCATCTTTTCAACGGTATCTGAGCCGCTGAGCCTAAACACTGACCAGAAGAAAAAGTTACTAGTGGCTCCAAGTTCTTTCTGACAGAAAATGTTCGTAATGAGAATATTGAAAGTTAATTGCCCCCATGGCACCGATAAAGCAATCTGAATCCGAACCGGAACGATATTTGGATTTGAAATACCTTTATATTGTTGCTCCACTTACGTAAATTAGTTTTTTTTTAATTTTTTGGTCGAGGACCAACTTTGTTCAGACGGCCGCAATCAGCGAGTGCAGGCGTAAAAAAAAAAAAATTAAAAAAAATAAGCGGCTCCTCGCCAAAATAACCCA
>NW_027466067.1:0-7500 GCF_046127955.1 Nelusetta ayraudi | reverse complement strand
AGCCATATAAACACGACTCCAGGAGGACGTGCCGTGATTCTGCCTTTGGAGTGTTGCACTTGAAAAACTTTGATGTAACCGAGCCACAGCCACTCCAGAAGAACAACAACGGCTGGCGGCTGTGTTTTACTCAACTCGCAGGACAGGTGCAACTTACGCGCGCATGTTTATTTTATTCTGTTGCCGGGGAGAGATTGAAAAATCACTCTCCCTGAAAGCAACCGTTGAAAGCGACAAATTGGCCTCTTACAAGTTTTACGTTGTAAAACAAATTGTCCGGGTTTAAAAAAAAATATGTATATACATACATGGTTTGGTTCCAGCATACTGATAAATTTAAAAACCGCACGCAACACAGTTCATGAAGAAGGAGTTGATACAATGATACAGCTGCCACAGAAGAGATAAATGATGTCACCAGAAGCAAACTTAGATGGAGTCAAGTCGATGCAACAAATTCTATCTATCTATCTATCGGTCTATCTGTCTGTCTGTCTGTCTGTCTGTCTGTCTGTCACTCAGGGGTGCTGCCCTCCATCCTAGGTGTCTGATAGTGAAATCGGGTCGAACAGCCCGCCCACACTCCCCATCACACCTGGAGACGACTCATCGCGGCCAGTCGGCCTGACGTAGAAACTTTTCAGAAAGCACTTTCAGCTTCGCCCTCCTCCAGCACGCAGGCCTCCACAGACGGAGCACTTTGATCGTCTCCACGCCACCATCCCCCTGGAGGTGGTGGAGGAGGTGGAGGAGGGGGAGGAGGGCTTCCTGCTGCCTCCTGCTGCCACACGGGGGGGTGAGAGTGAACTCGCCAGGGATGCTCTTCCAGCCATGCACCCCTCCTCACCTAGCCACCGTGTTTCTGCCCCCCCAACGAAGACAAACTTTTCCTCTGCTCATTAATCAGCTCTGTGTCTTGTTGCCTTTTTTTTTCTCCTTTCTAGCTGCTGCTCGTCCACTAAAGACGCCACCGTGCGTCGTGACAGCTTATCATTGTAATCCTCCGTTCAGCCCTGCTGCGCGGCGGGTTTTGTTTTTTTTTTTTTTTTTTGTTGTTGTTGACTTTCCGGCAGCCCTCGATACATTCCTCCCCTCCGCTGTACGCAGCAGGGTGGAGCCGCGTGTCACTCAATCATTCGTGCAGCTGCTCGTCCCAGGGGCCCCGGCACTTTGTTTTGGCGCACACCGTACGAGCCGCAGGGTACCTGAAAGCGTCCTTTTCACCCCTGGAACACTTACAGTCGCGTACGCTGGAAAAAAAAGAAAAGAAGCAAAAACACACACACACACACACACACACACAGACACACACAGACACACGCCGCAGCGCGCCATAAATCAAGGCAGGAACATGCTAAAGTCATATTGAGACAAGCCCTTCTCACGCACACGCCACACATGCCGGCCGCTTATCGCCGTCTCAGATCTGCAGGCGCTTTGTATAGGTTCCCCTGCACTGCAAACACACACACACACACGGAGACATTGACGTGGATCTCTCACACCCATGCACAGCCCGTAAATACAACAAATGCCTTTTCATCTACCAATAACAACCCCACATCCAGTTCTTTGCTTGTGTAAATATTTATCCTGCGTGCTGGAGATATGCAGGGCAGGTTGCTCGGCCCGCCGACCAGAGCTTCCTGAGCCTTGACGGCACACGCTGACGGTGGAGGTGAACGGCAGCAATGACAGCGGCAGGGAAACCTGTAATCTGCAACTGTCACTTTTACAAACACCCCCAAACAAATGCTTGGAGACAAAAAAAAAAAAAAAAAAGGGGGGGGGGGGGGGGGGACAGCTTGCGTCTTAAAAGTTTAAAGCCTCTGCGAGTCATGTTTGGATGACGGGAGGCTCATGTAGACAGAGATAGCTGTAGGTGCATTCCTGCGCTGTACTGTACACAGAGAAGTGAAAAAAAAAAGAGGGAGTGGATGGCCGGGAGGAAGGAGGGAGGGAGTGGGGGGGGAGGTGAGCGCTCTGTGTGAAATGGGCAGAGCTCGTATCAATCAGTTCCGTAAAACAAACACCGTGTTGTGTAGTGATGGCAACGCGGGGGGAGCGTGCGCGCGCCTGCTTGTGTGAGTCGGGTTTTTTTTTTTTTTTAGCCCCTGTGAGGCATCATGGGAAAATGCAACAGGGAGTGTCTGCAAACAAACACGTCTGAGAAGCGCTTTCGCACCCCAGCGAACTCGGGCCTGTTCAAAGAGTCGCCTCGCGCCGACTGCTCTGACAGTACTTCTGTTTAGCCATGCAAAAGACCCCCCCCCATTCCCTCCACCCCCCCCCCCCCTCCGATATGCATTACGGACATAATACGCAGCGATTTGTGCCGCGATAAAGTAAAAGATTAGCGAGATTGTCGGTCTGTTTGTGCTGCAGCCAACATTCCCTCGTTAGCGTCGCGCTCGGCTGGATTGCAGATATCCAACGCTGAAACGCGGCTCGTCCGTCTTGCCAACTATCAGTCGCAAGCACTTTTCCACAATCACTCAGCTTCCTTTATGGATACAGAAAGGTGGGAGGTAGGCAGAGGCAGAGGCAGAGGCTCTAGGCCACGATGAGGAATCACAGAAGTAGACAAATGAGTCAACTGATGCGTTTTGGACAATCGCTACAACTCAAGATCCTGGCAGGTATTTTCACATTAAAACAGTAGATTGTAAAGCAGTTGAAGATTTTTTTTTTTTGTGTGTGTGTGTGTGTGTGGCCAACATTGCTTGATTTTACTCTGAACTGACTTTATCAAGAGTGGCGTCCACGGCTGTGTTGGGGTGGTGACACTCTCCTAATGCTGCGAAGTAACAAATCTGTGAATCACGTGAAACAGAAAATGCTGAAAGCATTGCAAGTGTCCGGACTGTCTGTCGTGGCAGGTTAAACTCTTTCAGGGTTAAGCCGCTGAGTCGGAGCAACTCTCCGACTCCCTCCCTCCTGTTGGCCTCCGTGCTCTCCTGTTAAAACTCAATGATCCCGGTCCAGCTTTTGTGACCCTCTCATTGCATTTCCCCAAAGCCGCTTCATAAATTCTGCGGGGCTCCAGCTAAAAACTGCCTTTTCTATTTAGATTTATTGCCGCTCGCTCCGCGCTCGTGTTCCGCGTGCCTTTATGTGCTCGTGGAAGTTTTCTCTGCCTTCTTTTCTCACCTTTGCTGATACGCGCTCCGACTTTTGGATTAAGATACAGCGGGAGCCTGCTTAGACTTAGGCTTGGATTTAGGAAGCTTCATTAATCCTTAATCATTCCCCGAGTCTTTTTTTTTCCGCGAGATGGTCTCACACAGACAAGATGTAAAGTGAAAACAAATGACTTAAATGATCGCAATATTGGAACTCTTTTGAGACAGATTTGACGAGCCGAACGCTACAGTTTAAACCAAACAAAGAAAATTCTAAATGGTAAAAAAAATTTAAAAAAAATGAAACATTGACGTAAAAAAAATCAATCCGTGCCATCTGGAAATGTGGCGACTTTCACTTCTAAATTATTTTTTAGTGCATTAAAAACAACTACGTCAGGACGTGGTCGTCATGGTCCGTAACATTATGGGGATGTTGGCATATAATCTTTTTTCTGCGATGACCTACAGTGGATTAGGATCAAGGACGAGCAGCGAGTCAGTCCTTCTCTTCTTTCTATTTTTTCATTTTCAACGCAACTCAATCATCCCATTTTTTTTATTGTCTACGGTAGCGCCAGCAGACCAGCATAATTAAGTTTTTTTTATTTGTTATCTGCGTTGAAGATATGTAATCTATAGCGCTGATCGGTCACTGTTGTTTTGTAATTACCTCTGGAAACACAAGACGAGGGGTGTGTGTGTGTGTGTGTGTGTGTGTGTGTGTGTGTGTGTGTGTGTGTGTGTGTGTGTGTGTGTGTGTGTGTGTGCGTCATCCTATAGCTTGCAATATTGCGTACTTGCGTTGTCTCTCTCCAAGGTTGTTGTTTGCTCGGTGTGACAGGGAGCCGGTTTGTTTCGGTGTCGCGCGACAACAGTTACTTCAAGCCGTGAAAGGAACAAAAGACCCTTCAAGTTTCCGCAAACTTTGCGAGAGTTTTTCTTTTCTCCTGCTGCCCGAGCAGTGACCCTGCGGCGTCGGTGCCTGCTGAAGTGAGTCTTGTGGAAAAGGTTGTTCCGTAATGGTTTATATGACTTTTGAGCTCCCTGCAATAACACTCGAGGGACGCTTTATTGAGACTTTAAGATATCCTCGCGATTGAGACGAGACAGCGTGGAAGCCAGAGCTCTGTTTTTTTTTTAAATTATTTTTATTATTTTTTTTAATGTATAGACCAGGGGTGGGCAAACTTTTTGACTGGTGGGCCACAATGGGTTCTAAAAATTGACAGAGGAGGCCGGAGCAGGAGCAGATGGATGGAATGTTTTGGTGACCCACCATGTAGGAGAAAAAATTTTACTTACTATTAATATAATTTTTTCAAGTTCACCATGCCGGATTAAAAAGCTCAACGGCCCGCATATGGCCCCCGGGCCGTAGTTTGCCAACGCCTGGTAGACAGACACAAGTCTGGGACCGTACGGAAACACAAACCTGACGACTGCATTGGACACGCAGCACCAAAGACTCAAGAGAATGTCACCTCTAATGTATGTATTTAATGCACACGGTAGCCGTCTCAGCGCAGACGTAAAAAAAAAAAAAAAAATCCCCATGATTCCCTGCTCTTAACCACTGTGTGGTGGCAGAAAGCAGAAGACCAATTAAGTATCCCTGAAGGAGCGTCCAATCAGAGCTCTGCTCTGGGTCCTCCTCACCACTGTGCTTCCTGGAGCCCTTTGCCTTTTTGTTCCCTTCATCACAGTGAGCGACAGGTTTTTTTTTTTTTTCCTTTTCTTTTAGCACGCACGCACGCACGCACACACACACACAGACACACGCACACACGCACAAGCCCATTCAGACAACACATGCACTTACACACACATAAATGCGGCGCACCTTATTACTCTCTTATTAATCTGCAGGGCGTTAATTGAAACCCCCCTGAGTCCCGGCTGTACCTGCATTCCTGCTCTCATTATCAGTCAAGGTGCCTTTGGGGGAGGAGGAGGAGGAGGAGGAGGAGATGGGGGAGGGGAGTGGAGGTGCGGAGTGTGTGTGTGTGTGTGTGTGTGTGTGTGTGTGTGTGTCGGGGGGTTGGCAGTGGAAGGAGAGGACTGCAAAGTCTCCTGTGACAGCCCCAGTCGTACATCCACTGATCTGACAAAAGAAAAAGAAGAAGAAGAAGGAGGAAAAAAAAAAAAAGCCTGTCTCCGTCCCACCGGTGGAGGGCGGAGGGAAAAAAAAAATGCCCCGGAGCGAAACGTGCGGCTCCGTGTACGTGTGTTTCCAACACGCTGAGGCTTTTTTGTTGTAATGGCCTCCTTCCCGCGGTCGGCATCAGGTGCGTGGAAAACGCGCTGACCTGCACAAATCACAGCCGTTCCGTCGTAATTCAACCTCAGGGTCTCCGGAAAATAATGAAAAGGGTCTTTTCTTTTCTTTCTTGCTCTAAAAACAGGGGGGGAAAAAAAAGCACGAACCGCAGCCAACAGCAGTTGTCTGCGGTTTATTGAATCCTTTTGTGTCGTTGCTCGTGATGCCTTCGCTGTTGTTGCACAGTTAAAGAGCTTCTGCCCTTCGATCCTAAAAGTTAATAGACAGTCATTTTTTTTCAACTTTTTTCAACTATAAATCCAAATAATTCATGTTTCTCGTACTATTTTCTGCTGCTTGAACGTTTTATTTCTGCTCTCCGTGTCCCGGCTCCTAACAGGTGTGCAGACCAGTGTCCTGCCGTCTCGACTGCTTGCAACGCCGGCCTTTGAAAATCCCGCTCGGGGGTTCAGTTTACATCGGACGGCTGTATTTACATCTGCCCGTCGGTGTGTGTGCGCGTGCACGCGCACGCGCAACCGCCGTCGTGTGCGACGCCCGCGCCGCCGCGCTCGCGCACGAGGGCGTCTTGTGCGCCAGGAGAGAAGAGGATCCGATTAGTGCTACTCTGAAAGTAATTACCTTAATTAAAGCAGTAATGTGTGGAGACGGACAGGCGGGTGAGGGAGGGGGGAGGGTGGGGGAGAGGCGGGCGGTGGCGGGGGGGAGCTGCCATCTTTTTTATGGGGCAGTTTGGGGAGCGCTTGATTTAAGAGAAAGCGGAAAGGAGGGAGGGGCGAGAGGCGTTCAGGGCTTGAAAGAAAACTGGGGATGAGAGAGAGAGAGAGAGAGGATGAAGGCAGGGTTTTTGTGACGGGAGGATGGAGGAAGGTGAGTAAGGCGGCGGCGGTGGCGGCGCTGCTCAATCACTTCCAGCAGACGTGTGACCAGCGGGGCAGCGCGGGTTTTGTCTCTTCTGCGTCATTATTCTTCCCTTCCCGACACCCAAAACCAACACACACGGATGAAAAGTGCCCGTTGCATGCTGCTCCTCTGCACACACACGCACACACACACCCACACACACACACACACACACACACACACACACAGACACGTGTGCCTGCACACACACATGCACACCTATACACAAACACAAACTGGCGCCATCGTGGTGGCGGTCTGTTCGGATACAGTTTGTTTCACAAGCAGGACTGTGTGTTTTGTGAGTCTGTCTGTGTGTGTGTGTGTGTGCGTGTGCGTGTGCGTGTGTGTGTGTGTTGAGATAAAGCCAACTGGCCTTTTATTCGCTGCGTCAGTCCGGAAGATATGCATACACAGGTCGATTCTCCACACCTCAGGTTTGGAGAAAGGCAGCAACAAGCCGCAGGTCTCTGTTTGTTTCCTCAAATATTTGACGTTCCTGTTCTCCATGTTCTATCTCCGCCCGCCTCACCTTATCACCCGTGAAACATTCCCCCCTGTTTTCCGAGGGCCGAGTGTTTTTGTGTCTCTATGTGTGTGCGTCTGTGTGTGTGTGTTTTTTTATATATATATATTTTTTTCCTATCAGCCAAGGCCCTCCAGCCAAACCCCCACCCACCCCCAACCCCTGCTGCGCTACGGCCTTGCGTGCACATGCATGTGCACATGTGACTCATTGAACGTTGCTCCACGCGCAAAAACACCCAGCGGCCTGCCGGCCTCACGTCGGGCTGACAAAAAGGGCGGGAGTTCGGCTCCGGGCATTTGCATGAGCTGGAGGTCTCATCGGCGGCACGCTGGGATAACAGAAATGAAATCACACCCTAGTGGACGCAACCGGCGTTGCGCCCTCGCGTCATGGTTTTTTTTTCTCCACAGGTGAACACCGACGTCCGCGTTGGAAAAACTCTCGGCCAGCGACGTGTCCGGCAGAGAGAGAGGGAGGGTGGTGAAAATAGCAACATCCCACCGGTGAAATATTCATCAAGGCAACGGTGAGTGGCACATTTCTCCCAAAGACACTGCCGAGCCGAGGAGGCGTCTCGCTTTAGAGAGAACTGGGAAAGAAAAAAAAAAAACAGCGGCCAGTGTCTCGCGCACACCCTCAAATTATCTGCCGCTTTCACATTTCAC